>NC_056739.1:1072904266-1073011766 GCF_019279795.1 Protopterus annectens
TATACAAGAGGCGAGCTTCTGGTGCTTGACCTTCAAGGTAAGCTGCTTACATTTTGATTTTGGTTAGATATTTTTTCCTTCTTTCCCCCTCAGTTGTCCCCAGTATAGCTTTAATTTTTATCCTCTTCCTTTTAATGTCTCCTTCCATCCTTAAGATTGGTTTTTATATACTGCACTGAGTGTATCCCTGGCATTATAGATAACATAAATAAAAAAGACTAATAAAGATAGAAGACCCTCTGTAGAGCAGCACGTGTTCGCTCCTAAATGCCTTCTCAGCATATTATTAAACAAAAGTGACATTAGGATCATTCTTTGTAATGGCTGTTTAATTGTTCATAGTATGTTGCTCAGCCATTTTTTGATATGCAAATTCTTTAAATGATTTATCAAAATAACTTGTGAACTTGTACAATAACTTGGAAAATGTAGTAGGGTAGATTTCCAATGATCCTGATCTGTTTGCATACTGGTCCACCTGTTTGCATGTCTTCAGTATTAGTCATGCAGTTTTCATCTTACTTAACTTTTAGAAACTGTACTTAACCTGTTACCATAGTTCTTTGCAGTTACTGTAGGCTCTATAGTTTAACCGCCCATTTGATTTCCTCCACTTGACTGTGGCTCATGTAATGGTTACCACCTACCATGGAATCCCCCTCCCCCAGTACTATATGTTTGTGTTAAGTATTCTCTGTGTAAGCTACCTACTGATTACATTGTTTAAGAAGTCTTTCACTTAGATTTCACTGCCCTACTTTTCCCTTCTCTCTTACATTTTTATTTTTTCTTCATAATATTCTAAGTTACTTGTAGGTTTAGTCAACTGCCTGTGTTTTACTTAATTTTTTTTTTGTTATCCTAAGTATTGTTACCAAATGTCTTTGCTGGGAACATTTATATAGCCAGGTGTGATCCCAACAAAAATGTAATTTTCTCTTTGGGATTTCTCTGGAGAAAACTAACCTTAACATCTTCTGAGATCCTTTTCAAAGTCATTTAACTCTGACTAATCCCAAAAGATGTGCTTCTCCAAATGCCCCCCCCCCCGAAAGCATCTTTATCTCTAGCAGTTCTCATTTGATTGAGGAAATATGTTGCAGTTTAGACAGTATATAAAAGTGTTTGTGTAGGCATTCCCATGCAGATTTTTGTAATCTTTTACTTTTGATTGCATATCTTGTCAAGAAAGAGACTTGTTTCCACTGGCCACCTGTAATCTGTTCATAGGTAGGTACTAGGCTATCGGCCCAAGGGCCGAAGTAAGCCTAGCCAACAAGGTTCCCTGGCTTACACCTTCTCCCCTCTATCCTGCTGTTTGTCTGCCACCAGTTGTTTCTCATTTGTTATCTCTGTACAAGCTGCATACTAGCCCTATCTTATTCCCTTGAGAATATCTTCTTTCCATTCATATTTCTATTGGATCAGGCTTATCCTGTTTTGTCTTATGGGGAGATTTAGCTTCTTTTCTGTTGCTAGCAATCCTTCAAAGTCCAGTCTCCCCACTTCTTTAAGTCCACACTCCACTTCAGCTTTTCTCCAGTTTATCCACTCTGCCCCCCATCAGCTGTACCCAATAAAGTAGACTGCCTTTTTTTTCAATCTCTACATGATTCCTTCTCAAGTTTTCTTTCACTAGAGCAGCTAGCAAATTAAATAAGAATTTCTACTTCTTCAAATTTTCATTTTAGTATGTGTCTTATTGCTAGAATGGCCTGTCTTCCAAACCCAAGAAATGAGTTCTTACTTATTACTAAATTCCAATGGTACAACCTAGTTTGCCCTAGTTGTCTACTCTGTATTTCCACGTAGAGCAGTAAGATTCTCTTTCCTCCAAAAAGAATATCATCTGAACAGCCTCGTAGTAATTGTTTGAGGTCAGGAACTCGTAGGCCTTCTCATTTTGTAGGAAAACTTTATCTTTCTTTTGAAACTCTTGGTTTCATTCCTTACCAATTAAAATCTAAAACTATGCTTGTTACCATCTTGAGGAATTTTTGTAGGTATATACTTGGAAATGATTGGAAGGTGTACAGTGAGAGTGGGTCCATAATAATGATTATTGCTTGCACACTCTAGTCTAATTCTAAGTATATTTTATTTTTTATGTATCCTTTGTTGACCTGTTTACTGCCACTAAGCTAGTGGCCTCATTTTAGGGGAGACCTAAGGTGATATTTTTTAGTACTGGGGGAAACTTTAACCAGGTCATTGAGGAACTTCCCTTACTCTTTTCAATAGGTGCCATTCAGTCTTTTACATCCACCTGAGCTACCACCAACTTGCAGATGGAACCACAGTTTAATGTCTCATCAAAGGGGCGACACACTCAGGAGTGTTGTATTCCCCTTATACTGCACTGCTGTGTCAGCAGTTCCTGTAAATAGTGTGAATAGAATCCACAACCTCTACACCTGAGATGAGTGTGATACTTGTTGCTCTACTTTCACTGCTTAAACTTCTTCCATATTCTAAAATCCATTTTTATTTTCCCTGTTAATGTCTCAAATGTCTTATTTGCTAATATCTCAAGTACTTGAATGACTTTGCCCTCTGAACCTCTGTATACTGCAACAACAAGCTTAAAGGCAGCATGTCATTCACCATTACTCGTCTTATGTATGCCTTCCTTACATATAGATCATTCATGTCTTTTGGCTTTTCCCGGTTAGGGGTCGCCACAGTGGAACTCCGGTCCGCTAATGATTGGCAGTGGATTTTTATGGTGCCGAGTTGCCAGCCCGGCACCCAACCTTCAAAGAAGGCACACCCATTCATGCACACACCTACCTGCATGTCTTTAAACATCACTCGACTGCAGGGAGGACATGCAGACTCCACATATTCATATTTGTTTAAAATTTTTAATACAGTGTGAATGAGAAAGTGAATGCTTGTGTAACGTGTCTTTTGTACTTAAAATATATGTAACAGACACAATGCTCTTGGGTAGGGGAGTGCAGTATTGTGAAACCTTTTGTACAAACTCAGAACCCATGACTATACCTTGGCTGTTGCTCTTGTGCTGTAGTCCTGTTTATTTGAATACTATAGGTAATATCTATGGTACAAGTCAGAAACCTGTCAAACAGTAACCAGTCCAAAGGAATCAGTTACTCAGTGTGTCATGGTAGCTGTCCTCTGTATGTACTAAACTTTACAATTTATTTTAAATAAAGTTATTAGCCTGCCATTTTCAGCAGTTATAACAGCTACTTTTGAGCTTTGCAGTTTATTTGCATTATTCCCAGCCACTAGAATGTTTCTGTATTCTGTCGCATAACAGCTAATCAAAACTGTGGGATCATAGGGCAAAAATATTTGAGACAAATATCAGGAACAGTATCTACAAACCTCTCCACTATGCATATACAAAATGAATAGGTAAGAAAAAAAAATCAGTCTGCAGATTTCTTATAAAGTGAAACATGGCTGCTAGCAATCCCTCACCCTGTCTCATGCTGCAGATTCTATCCTTAACTGTGTACCTTGCATGAATACTGGCCTCTGTCTGTCATCGCTGACTCTTCCGAGAACATTATGATGCGATTTTTTTTTTAACCTTTTAGCATGCCGTCTTAACACATTGGCTCATGAAACCAGTTGACAAAGAAATGCTCATCACAGTTCAGTTGTGTTTATGAGCCACAGTGTTTACAGAAATAAAAAAAGAAAAAGAAAGAAAAAAGAACTTAAAACAATGTACTGCCAAAAGCAGTACTGTTGAGAAAGGATCAGTACAATGGGTGAGCTTTAGCTCCCCCAGCCCCCCCCCCCCCACGCGGTAAATCCACCTCTGTATAGAATACTGAACCATTCCTAACTGTGGATCCAGAATATTAAGTACCCTTAAGTGAGATCTAATGCTTACTGTAATCATCGGTTCCTGTGCTGTAGGGAAAACAAGTTTAGACAGAAACAATATAATCAAAGACATAGCTCTGATTAAATAAATCACACGCAGTGATGCATAAGTGTGTCAGCCATAAAGTCGCATGTCGTTTGATACCGATAGTTGTAAAGGTTAAACTTCTGTAGTGCATTCATCACTGCTTGTATTCACCAGGACAAATTGCTGCCTTGCCTTATGGTGCAAATAGTCAGAAAGTTTCTCAAGAAGAACAAAAGCCACTTGAACACATTTGTGTAGCAGTTATTTTTAGCTGTTAAGATTTATTAGACGATATGTTTTTTTCAGATTCACTTTTCCTTTTTTCTATCCAATTTCTTAAGTAGATCAAGTACAACCAAAAAGTCAACAGAAAGCATTTAGAACTTTTGTTCCCCTGGATGTTGTTGAGAACAAGAAAACATTACTTCACTGACCCTTGTTTCTGGTTCAGTAGAAGAAGATTCTTCTGGTAGTGCAAGAAGCCTTCCACTCTAAATTCACACAGCTTCGTCTACATGTACTGAATGACTGTAAAGTTAACTGTCTAGTAGCCACAAAATAAACCACAAACTAATAAGCTTAGTAACTAAGCTTATTAGTTTGCAGTTTATTTTGTGGCTAAGCTTATTAGTTTGCGGCACCCCTGTGAGGAAGCGAACTAAATGCTATGTTTGAAGCATGTAGAAATGCAATTGGTTTACGACTTCCAGCTTCTGCCAAAAATCTGAGGAAAAGCCCTTGTCTGTATATTTTTACAGGTTGTTGTAGATTGCTTCTAGCAATGAGGGCATACAGATATTGTACCAAAATCCTGTTAAGTACTTAAAAAGTTTACTAGGTCTTTTCTTTGGACCTTCAGAGATACTAAAATGTCATCCATACACTGGTAGCTTTTGTTCCTCTCTGATGTTCTTCGTGTCTCACTGTTGCAGTCATTACATTTGGGTAATCTACTGGCAAGTTACCCTCAGTTGGCCTGATTAACAAAGTCTTGGGTCCTGCGTCAGTTGCTGTCCCTAATCCAGACAGATACTACAGGGTTCCTGACTCCCACAAATTCCTTTTCAAAACCCTGCTATTGATCCTGAAACCATTTCTGAGGGTCCCAAGAGCATTAAGGTCTCTACTACTAAAAATCCTACTCCTTCTGATAGAGATTCCAGGGCGCAGGATAGATGGGGTAAGAAGGTTTACACATCAGCAACCTTGGCAATCAGGGTTTGACTGTCAATTTCATATGCTTAAATATCAACAGCATATCATGGGACTACTTAAACAAAAAATGATGTTAATCTCTGACTGTGTGGAAAATAAAGATTTGCAGGATTTATTACATTCAGCTGAACAAGTTGGAAAACATACTTTGCAGTGTGGCTTTGATTCCTTGGAGGCCTCTTGCAGGGCTGCTGTAACTGGATCTGTGCTAAGAAGACATGCTTGGCTCAAAGGGCAAAGTCTGCCTGACCATGTTAAAGCAAAATTGTTGGATGCTCCGTTACAACATGACCATCTCTTTGGTAATAAGGCTGAAGAATTGTTAAAAAAGATGGAAGATAAAGCTAAATCTATACAAACTGTGAAAGATTTCTTACAAGTGCAACCTGCAAGATTTAGTAGGCACTGGCCTACTAAGAACTGGTTCTTTCCAGTCCCTTCGCGAACCAGTCAAGTCAAATCCAGACATTCCAAAGGCTCCAGGTTTCAGTCACAAGGAACTTTTAGAACAAAACAATGGGGTGCCTCCACCTCCAAATCTGGAAGCAACAAGGCACCTCCCTATGGTAAACAGTCTCAATGACTTCCCTCTACAATCACCAAGCACTTAACTTTTAGCCATCCCTTTGTGGGGAAAACTGGCACTTCATGCATGAAACTGGCAACTTATTACCCAGGACAAATGGGTTTTAAATATAGTATCCCAGGGATACAGATTTCATTTTCACACGTTGCCAATCCCAAATGGATGGCCAGATCTGCCCCCAAATCAGTGGGCAGAAGCCCAGAAACAAGTTCTGTCCCTCATGAACATGGGGGCTATTCGACCAGTACCAGAAGAGGAAAAGGGACAAGGTTTCTATTCAAGACTTTTCCTAGTACCCAGAAAAGACAAATCATGGCGTCCAATTCTGGACTTATCCATTCTTAACACATTTCTGGGCATTCCAAAATTCAAAATGCTGACTTTTCAACAGTTACTACCTATGTTAGGCAAAGATGCCTGGTTGGTAACTCTAGACTTAAAAGAGGCTTACCTGCATATCTCAGTCAGGGAATCTTGCTGAAGATACCTCCGCTTCAAAGCAGGCTACTTGCATAACCAGTTCTCTGCACTGCCCTTTGCCTTATCTACTGCGCCCAGGGTCTTCACAAAATGCCTGGCTCCAGTAATCGCATTTTGCAGGCAAAGAAATATTCTAATATATCCATACCTGGCCGATTGTCTAATTCAGGCAGAAAACAAGGACCTTCTTCTAAAGCATCTGACATTTGTAAAAAGGGTTCTAACTTGTCTAGGGTACACCATAAATGAAAAGAAATCACAATTGGTACTCTCTCAAAAAATTACATTCCTGGTTGCAAGCTTGAATACAACTGCCCAGATGACTTGCCTTACGCCAGAAAAGCAAATTCAGTTGGTGACTTACTTCAAACAGGTGGCCACAAAAACCCTGCTATCTGCAAGACAAATTCTGCAAACCTTGGGGTTCATGGCCTCCTGCATTCTTCTAATTCCATATGTAAGACTGCATATGAGGAAACTTTAGTGGTACTTAAAAGTTTATGGAGTCAACATTGTCACAGCCTGGAAACAATGATTCCTATTACACCTTGCCTGCAACTAGAGTTCCTATGGTGGGCAGAGGCCTGCCACCAAAACAAGGGACTGCCATTCACTCCACCCCTTTCCACCCAAACCCTAACTACAGACGCATCAGACTATGCTTGGGGGGCTCATCTGGTAGGAAAGTGCATTCAGGGCAAAGGGAGCCCAAATCAAATGCACCTGCATATCAATCAGAAAGAGATGCTAGCTGTACAGAATGCACTGACAGCTTTCAAGGACTACCTTCATCCAGGACAACTAATGATAAAGACAGACAACACAACAGTTATGTGGTACAAGCAGGGGGGCACATATACCTACCCCCTTTGCAGACTAGTCATGGCATTGTGGAACATGGCCTTGACCTACCAAATACAACTACAAGCTCAATTCCTGCCAGGAAAGCTAAATACTCTGGTAGACGAACTAATCAGAAATCTTATGTACCCACATGAATGGAAACTGGAGCCACAAGTTTTCAACATGTTAACACGCAAATGGGGGAGTCCAGACATAGATCTTTTTGCCTCACCCCAGAACTATCAGTTGGACAAATTCTGCACAAGAATTCATCACAAAAAAGCTTGAAAAGCGGATGCTCTATCATTCAGCTGGAAAAACGTATCAGTCTATGCTTTTCCTCCTCTGCTCTCCAAAGTTCTACTAAAAGTCAGACAGGACAAACCAAAAATGATTCTGATTACTCCAGACTGGCCTCGCCATCACTGGTACCCACTCCTGTGCAATGTGTCACACCTTCCTCCGTGGCACCTGCCTCAGACACCTTACCTACTGTCTCAGCAGAACTACCAAAATCTGAGCACTCCGCTCCAATCTTTGAATCATGCAACGTGGCTAATCAACTAATTTCACCCTTGGCATCCCTCAGCAAACCTGTGATGGATGTCATTTTACAGGATAGAAGGCCTAGTACTAGAAAATTGTATGCTGACAAATGGAAAAGATTCTGTGCCTGGAACCACTCACAAGGAATAAGCACAGCAATGCCCAATATTCCGCAGATTCTGCAATACTTAACTGAGATGCTTTACAAGGGCCTATCTTTTTCTTCCATAAAAATCCATGCCTCTGCCATTTCAGCTCATTACAACACAGTACTCCCCTCTTCTCTCATCCTCTGCTGAAGCAGTATCTCAGAGGGGCCAAAAATTTAAGACTTCCCAGGAGAGCACCAACCCCTACATGGGACCTCAATTTTGTTTTGGAAAAACTCTCTCTCCCTCCTTTTGAGCCAGCTGCTACTGCAGACCTAAAATTTCTCTCCTGGAAAACAGCTTTCCTTTAAGCAGTCATTTCAGCTAGAAGGATTTCAGAATTACAAGCTCTTATGGCAGTGGAGCCTTTCGTTATTTTTCATCCGGACAGGGTGTCTCTCAGGACCAATCCATCTTTCATGCCTAAAGTGGTATCCAGTGTGGCTCTTAATCAGACCATTCATCTGCCAACTTTCTTTCCCAATCCACAGAACAAGGGTGAGCGGATTCTGCATTCATTGGATGTACACACACACAACTTAGATTCTACTTAAACAGGACAAAATCTCTAAGAAAATCTGAACAACTATTGGTGGCATTTGCTGCAGGGGCAGAGGGAAAGTCTATGCACCATGGTAAACCTATCCCCAAGGGGATCAGATCTCATTCCACCAGGGCTGCATCTTCCTCTGCAGCCTTTCTCAGAGGGGGTTCCTACCAGAGACATTCTAGAAGCTGCTACCTGGAGCTTAGTTCATACGTTCACCAAACATTACCATTTACCTCTCTTCTCTAAATCCAGAGCTGGCTTTGCCACTACTGTCCTGTAGGGCCTTATAGCTGCTCCTAATGCTGTATAAATCCATCCTTCCAACCATAGTTTTGGGAATCTACCCAAATGTAATGACTGCAACAGTGAAACACGAAGAACATAGTACAGTTGTGTACACTTACCATAAATGTAGATGTTCGAGTGTATTCACTGTTGCAGTCCTGGTTACCCACCCTCCAGCCCCCTGTTTATCTCTTTCTATACTTCTCCTTTCTTTTACTATGCTTAAAAGCCTTTTTGGTGTATTTGCTTTTGTTTGCGGTATTTTTTTTTATTTTTAAATTATATATATATATATATATATATATATATATATATATATATATATATATATATATATATAGATAGATATATATAGATATATATATATAGATAGATATATATATATATATATATATATATATATATATATATATATATATATGTATATGTATATTTTGCTCCCCATTTGGGGGGGCACCTGACATCTGGGGCAAGAAAAACTGATGCAATGGCATTGGCTGCATGTTTTATACCCCTGATGACCTGACGTCATGGAAGAAGGGACAGCAACCGACGCAGGACCCACGACTGTGTTAATCAGGCCGACTGAGGGCATCCTGCCAGACGATTACCCAAATGTAATGACTGCATCAGTGAATACACTTGAACATCTACATTTGTGGTAAGTGTACACAACTGTATTTTTCCTTTTTAACCCATCAAGCCTGATTTCCTGTTTTTGCTGTAAATATCTTTATCTATAATGTGAACAGCAGCAGAGACATGGGACACACTTGCCAATCTCAAAAAGTCTCAGCATGCCAAATTGAGTTTTTATTCTGTTCTCCAGCCACCCTTATATTTGAAGGATTAGCCTGACAAAATCCTCCTTTATTCCAAGTTTTAACAACACATTCTGTATGTATACCCATTCCACTCTTGTCACCTGCTTTTTCTGTATCTAACTCACTAAAGTGAGCCTTCAGCCCTCATCTTGTGATCTTAATTAATACAGTGGCCCTCAATGTATTATCCAAAGTCTGTTGCCCCCCAACCCATTATTATTTAAATGCAGTAACTATGGGGTGTATGTAGCTTGTCTTGAAGCCAAATCTGCCATATAAACAATTTATACTCATGATTATGTAGTTAAACACGCCTGTAGGAGGATGGCAGACTATAATTTATTGCCTCCTTATGCAGCATAATCATTACAGCTTTTGCCATATCCCTGGGACATTTTGTGTTTGCAGTACCTTACTGTAAATTCACAGCAGTGTGGAGGTCATGTCTGTACTTGCCAACTTCCATAATTCCAGAGGCAACCTATCCACACTGGAATCTTCTCTGAATCATTCTTACCATTAATTTCTTTAATCAGTGTTTCCTCATTAGGGAGCATCAAGTTGTTTGAGCATCACATCTAACCCAGGGATGTCAACCCTGAGTAAAAAGTTGTCAGTCTGCCTTTCTTCCTCTTTTTATATGATCTTACCTGACTTGAGAGTTACAGAAAATAAAATGCCATAGTTTGCTAATGATATCCACTGAGTGTTCTAGCTTCTCCCCAATCACCAAGGTACAACGTCAGCTACTGTATATACTGCGTGTTCCTGCCTTAATTTGATCACTAATGTCTTCTGATACCCTGAAGATTCTTGCAAGAACCAATCACTAAGATCCTGTTTAAAATAATGCCTATGTGTCTAATAACTCCATTGTCTGATTCTTAATCTGTTCCTCTCCTGTTTATCTCCCCTGATTTTTAGCCTTTTTTTTTACCTAATTTAACTCTGAAATTCTAATTTAGCTTTATTTTTCTCTCTAGTGATTATTATATAGACATTTCTGTCTTCTACTATTTTCTGCTTCAGATTGTCTGACTTCTCCATTAGCTCTATTCCTTTACTTTCAAAACCTTTCATTTTCCTAAGCAAAAGTTACCTACACACTGGAAATATTGAGTGTTCTTGAGTGTTTCACAAATACTACCTTGTTTAGATTAATATTCTGCAGTGTCACAAGAGCAGGGTCTGAAACCACAGTGGAGAAAGGTACGCCAGTGCTTTGCCAAATGCAGAGATTCCGCCTATATGGAAATTCTATCTAGCTTAGTGGCTGTGCATGTCTTAGCAGGAAAAAAAAAAGGTATTTCAAAGAATTGTCCATGCAGTTTTTTTTATCCTAAGTATTCTGTTTGTGCTACTCTTAGTCTTAGGATCTTTGCAGACATCCACCATCACTAGCTCTGTAATTTCCTTTTGGGAGTAGCTTGCTAGGAGATGGGCATAGTTGTTATTTAACACTGCTGCACTTGCTTTTCATTCCCACATAACACTTAATCAGTATACATTGCAAGAATTTTATTGATGTTCATGGCAGTCCACGGTAGCCCACTGAGCTGAACTGTGGTGGTCTACCGGCCACAATTCTGAGCTGACATACCAGATGAATAGCGGCTTCTGAAATTCCCAAAAACATAAGTTGCCATTTTTTTGCTTGTTTATACTATTTACTGCACTTCTAATTGTGTTCTGCTTATTTAATACTGTATTTTAAGACTGTAAACTAAACTGCACTGTTTGCACTGCATTTCTCTGCCTTAAATTGTATTTTGTTGCATTTTTCATTGTTTGCAAAGCTTTTAGCTATTTTCACTTTTGCAAAGTAATTGTTGCAAAGCATCTGTTCTGTTTTCTCACCAAGCAGTCTTTTAAATAACTGATTTGTTTGCCATTTAAAACATTATTTAGTGTTTACTTGCCATTTTAGTGTCTCACTACTGTTTTTCTGCTGTTTAAAACATTTTAAGTGTTTCCGGCCTAAATGAGTGTAGCTAGTAGCTGTAGCATAATCCAGATTACAGGTTTGCTGCATCTGGGTTTGCTTGCAGTAGCTGTTATATTCTGAGCACATGTTCCAAGCCATCTTTGATTGGAAGGGGCCCTTTTGCACCCTTGCGAGCAGGGTTGTCAGACATCCCTGTTTGAGCGGGATTGTCCCAGGATCATCAACCTGATCCCGAGTCCTGCACTGCCAGTTTAAATCCCGGGGAAACAGCCCTCCGCTTTTTTTTTTTTTTATTGGCCCGTATACCGGCATACGGGCCAATCAAAAATCGCTAAACATGGAACTGCTTGTGTTTAATGCAGAACATCAGGCAGTTCCACATTAAACACAGCTCCGTTCTGCGAGTTTTTTGATTGGCTCATATACTGGCATACAGGCCAATCAAAAATTGCTAAACAATGGAGCTGTTTGTGTTTAGTGCAGAACATCAGGCAGTTCTGCATTAAACACAGCTCCGTTTTGCGAGTTTGGCTTGTATACCGACATAAGGGCCAATCAAAAACTGGTAAACACAGAGCTACTTGTGTTTAATGCGGAACTGCCTAATGTTCCGTATTAAACAGAAGTAGCTCAGTAGCTCCGTGTTTAAAGACTTTTTTTTTTGTCCTCACATAGCCTGAAAGACCTTTCTTTTTTTTTGTCCCTACCCGGCCAGTCGGAAATCTGGCAACCGTGCTTGTGAGAGATGTGTGCTGATTTGGAGCCTGTCTGGTGAAAGGTAATTGGTTTAGGGCTTGAATCATTGGTTCTTTTGATTTTTTTAAAGTTTGTTTTAAGTTTTTAACTTCTGGTATTTAAGCCCCATGTTTGACCAAGATGTTCATCGTGTTTCACTGTTGCAGTCATGACTGTAGGGTTCTCCCCTGCCGGCAGGCAGTCCTCGGTCGGCCAGAATCCCAAAGTCTGGGTCTGGCGTTGGCTGTCCAACCATGCTCCCTGACGTCAGAGCGCCAGGAGTACAAAGCTGACAGCCGACGCCATCTTCTCCAGTCTTTCTTGCCGTGTGGTGATAGCAGTTCGCAAGTGCCGGTCGGCTGACTCCTGATGATTTTTTCCGATAAACTTCCGTCCGAAGACTTTCTTCTCCACTCAAAGCTAAGTACCCCATTGGGGAAACCTTTTCTTGCTCCAGTCCAATGTCAGAAAAAGTTACTTACTGTATTCCTTGCTTAGGCCCTGACCACGACGTAGCAAGTTGTCGGTTTTGTGCTAGATTCAATCAACGTACAATTAAACGAAGGTACGATTTTGCTTTTCATTACTTCGGTAGGCGTTTTAACTACAAAATGTCGTCGGATACGGTTCCGGCTACCGGAGTTCACAAACGTCGCAAGGATAAAGACAGTCCTCCGAGGTCCAAATCTGATGATAGTGCACAAGCGGAGCCAGCTTCAGGTTCAGCTGTCATCAGTGAGGCCCTTTTGCAGCCTGTCGTCGGCCATTTCAGAACCGATGGCCGAAACGGACTTGCCCCTTCGGATGGGTCCGGAGCCGCTGTGCAGGTACCGGCTTCCGAAGGGGTTTTCAGGCCTACTCAGCTCACAATAAAGGCAAAGACTCCTTCTAAAACAAAGACTGTAACACAGGCCTCTTCTGAACCGGCTCCCAAGTCACAGAAACAGTTACTCAAGATGGCGGAGGATTTACTTACTATGATTAGGGGTTCACATCCCCCTCCAGATAAAAGGCCAAGGCAAGATGTTTATTATGATTCCTCTGATCAGGCTTCTGTTTCTTCAGTTTCCTCTTCTGACCAGGAATATTCTTTCCCCTCCTTATGAGGATTCTGATGCTGAGGAATCTATTCCCTCAGCTTCTCCCCCTGAGGATTTCTCTTTTGGGGAAACTTTGCATGAAATGAGGGAACATTTCCACTGGGAAGGACAAGAGTATTCAGAATCTAAGAAAAGACTAAGGGATTTTCTTCTTCTCCCCAACATAGACCCCTGGCTATTCCTCCTGTTTTGGATATTGTGGATGATGCTTTTTCGGAGGCTAATTTAACCCCTGATTCTTTTCCTCCTGCTCCTGTCAAGCCAGATTGATATTACAGGGTTCCTGATTCCCATCAGTTTTTATACAAGAACCCTTCTGCTGACCCTGAAACCATTTCTCAGGGCCCTAAGGGAGTTAAGGCCACTTCTGCCAAAAATCCCATTCCCACTGAAAAGGACTCTAGATCTTTAGAAAGGTGGGGCAAAAAAGTGTACACTTCTGCTACTTGTCTATCAGGGCTTTAAGCTGTCAGTTTCATATGCTGAAATACCAGCCATTTCTCTTGTCTGTTTTACTTCCATTTCTGCCTGTGCAGATGATAAGGAATTACATGACTTACTGCATGCCACTGAGCAAGTTGGAAAGCATGGTTTACACTGTGGATTTGATGCCTTGGAGGCTTCTTGTAGGGCTGCTGCCTCCGGCACAGTCATTAGAAGGCATGCATGGCTAAAGGAACAAAATTTGCCAGAACAAGTGAAAGCTAAATTATTGGATGCTCCTGTTCAGCATAATGTTTTGTTTGGATCAAAAGCTGAAGAAGTGATTAAAAAGATGGAGGATAAAGCGAAATCCATGCAAACAGTTAAAGATTTCCTACAAGTACAGCCACCAAGATTTAGCACAAATTGGCCTTCTAAAAATTGGTCCTTTCCCACTTCAGATAGGCCTCAGAGGGGTAGATACAGACGCCCCAGAGGAAGGCCTCAAACACAAGGTTCTTATAGACCAAGGCAGTGGACTGCTTCCACCCCTAGGGGAGGAGAGGACAGGTCACAAACTCATAGGAAACAAACTCAATGACTCCCTCTGTTGGGCTGCAGGAACTTCTTGCCTGGAAGCCCCTCTCGGAGGAAAACTCTCTCTTTTAATATTCTGAACTATAAACCTCTTTATGTAACTCTCTATTAACTAATCTTTCCTCTTAATTTCTAACATTATCATTCCTGGGTACCACTTTCCATGTTCGATTCTTTAACTAACTTTTTAACGGTACTTTCTTTAAATTATGTTTTGGTATTTGTAAATTTTTACAAATCAGAATATGTAAATTGTAAATTTTTGTTAATCTGAGGATGCATCATTCTATATTAATGTTATTTTCTAATAGTTGTACGATATATCTCTGTGCTTTTTTCCGATTACGTTTTCAATATGTTTTTAATATGTTTTTAAGATATTTTTTACTGGAGCTTTTCTCCTCGGGCCTCCACTGAAAATGGACATGTATCCAGTTGGATTAGCCTGGTCAACAAATGTAAAATAATAAAATAAAATAATAAAATAATTCCATTTTCATACCCTACCAAGGCCAAGCGGATGGCCAGACCTTCCAAAACATCAATGGACAGAGGCCTTAAACCAGGTGGAAGCTCTTTTGGCTATGAAAGCCATAGAACTGGTTCCACTTTCAGAGATGGGACAAGGTTTTTACTCAAGGCTCTTTCTAGTCCCCAGGAAGCAAAACATATGGAGACCCATTCTGGATCTGTCAGTCTTGAACACCTTTCTAGAGATTCCAAAATTCAAGATGCTTACTCTACAGCAGCTTCTTCCAATGCTGTCCAAAGATGCTTGGATGGTAACTTTGGATTTAAAGGAGGCATATTTACACATTCCCATCAGGCAAGAACGCAGAAAATACCTCAGGTTCAAGGCTGGATCGAGGCACTTTCAATTCTCTGCACTGCCCTTTGGATTGTCTACTGCGCCCAGGGTCTTCACCAAATGCCTGGCTCCAGTAGTAGCTTACTGCAGACTCAAGGGAATTCAAATTTACCCTTATCTGGACGATTATCTAATTGAGGCAGACAGCAAGGATGTCTTACTCCAGCATCTGGAATTTGTTCAGAACCTCCTCAAGTTCCTGGGTTTCTCTGTAAACATAAAAAAGTCAAATTTGACACCCTCACAACAGATAACTTTTCTGGGTGCTCTTCTAAACACCACAACCCAGATGTTTTTTCTAACATCCGGAAAACAGTTACAGCTGGCTTCAGCTTTCATAACCTTGGCATCTTTAACTCAACTATCTGCAAGGAGATTCCTGCAGGCTCTGGGTTACATGGCCTCCTGCATCCTTCTCGTATCATATGCAAGACTACACATGAGGAAAATACAGTGGTACCTAAAAAGTGTATGGTCTCAGCATTGCCACAGTTTAGACATACTGATCTCTGTCCTTCCTTGCCTTCAAAAGGAATTTCTTTGGTGGTCCAGGGCATGTACTCTAAACAAAGGGAAACCCTTCTGTCTGCCTCCTGCCACTCAGATTCTAACCACGGACGCCTCGGATTATGCTTGGGGAGCCCATTTTCAGGGCAACTGTCTGCAGGGACTTTGGACAAAGGATCAGAAGCACCTGCATATCAATTTAAAGGAAATGTTAGCCGTCCAGGAAGCTCCACTGGCCTTCAGGAATCTATTACATCCAGGACAACTACTAATACGGACAGACAACACCACAGTTATGTGGTACATGAACAAGCAAGGGAGATCTCACTCCTACCCTCTTTGCAGACTAGCCATGGATCTATGGAACACAGCTCTAGCTTGCAATCTGGACCTTCAAGCTCAGTTTCTGCCAGGGAAGCTAAACTTCCTGGCAGACAGTCTGAGCAGAAACCTTTCGGATCCACACGAATGGATGCTGGACACCAAAATATTCAGGATGATAACAACAGTCTGGGGATGTCCTCACATAGACCTCTTTGCATCCCACCTCAATCATCAACTGCAGAATTTTTGCACCAGGACTTTCCACAAAGAAGTTTGGAAAGTGGATGCCCTATCATTCAGTTGGAGGAACCTTTCGGGATATGCCTTTCTGCCTCTTCCTCTTCTTCCACGGGTATTATTAAAGATAAAACAGGACAAGCCCAAGATGATAATCTTGCTGGCCCCAAATTGGCCTCGACAGTTTTGGTACCCAACTCTAAAAAACCTATGTCTGGACCCCCCTTGGGTTTTACCTCAGTCTCCGAACCTTCTGTCCCAACATCAGGGTCAGGTTCTACACTCTCATGTCAGAACTCTCAGCCTGGCAGCCTGGTTAATCCAGGGCCTTTGATTTCTTCTTTCTTACCCAAGCAGGTTATGGATGTCATTTTGGAAGCCAGACGTCCTAGTACTAGAAAATCTTATGCAGGAAAATGGAAAAGATTTTGTTCCTGGATGCAGGCTCAGGATTCTGATCCTTTTCTTCCGAACATTCCTTTAATTTTACTTTACTTGACAGATCTCTTACATAAGGGCCTCTCTTTCTCTTCCATTAAGATTCATGCCTCTGCTATTTCTGCTCATTATAATACAGACCCTCCAATCTTTTCCCACCAGCTCATGAGACAGTTTCTCAGGGGAGCTAAGAACTTAAGACCTCCTAGATCTCCTCCCATTCCTGCTTGGGATCTCAACTATGTTTTGGAAAAACTGACCTTGCCTCCTTTTGAGCCTGCCGCCTCTTCTGACATCAAGTTTTTATCTTGGAAGACAGCTGTTCTGTTAGCCCTAACCTCTGCCAGGAGAGTTTCAGAGTTACAAGCTCTTATGGCTGTGGAGCCTTATATTATTTTTCATCAAGACAGAGTGTCTTTGAGGACTAATCCTACCTTCATGCCTAAGGTGGTTTCCAAAGTGGCTTTAAATCAGACTATCCACTTGCCTACCTTTTTCCCCACTCCTCATAACAAAGGGGAAAGGGTCTTACATTCCTTGGATGTACACAGACAGCTACGTTTTTACGTGGACAGAACCAAGTACATCAGGAAATCAGAGCAATTGTTTGTTTCTTATGCTTCAAGTTCCCAAGGTTAAGCCATTTCAAAACAGACCATTTTTAAATGGATTGCTCATGGAATCAGATTTTGTTATTCTCACCATGGAAAGCAAATCCCAGGGAGTATACGGACTCATTCCACCAGAGCTGCTGCCACTTCTGCGGCTTTTCTCAGGGGAGTTCCTACCAAGGACATTTTGGAGGCTGCAACTTGGAGTTCAGTGCATACTTTTTCTAAGCACTACAATCTACCTCTCTACTCTAAGTCTAGGGCAGGCTTTGCCTCTGCAGTCTTGCAGGGCCTTTTAGCCGCCCCTTCTTTATGACCACCTCCCTTTCTTTCAGCTTTGGGATTCTACCCTACAGTCATGACTGCAACAGTGAAACACGATGAACATAGTACAGTTGTGTACACCTACCATAAATGTAGATGTTCGAGTGTCTTCACTGTTGCAGTCTGGGTTTCCCTCCCTCCTATCCCCTCTTGTTTTTACTTTTGTGTGGTTCCTTTTTTCACCATTCTTCTGAGGTGTATTTGCAAAGGGTATGGGACCTTTTTCATTTTGGGACTCCTGACATCTGGGGCAAGAAAGACTGGAGAAGATGGCGTCGGCTGTCAGCTTTGTACTCCTGGCGCTCTGACGTCAGGGAGCATGGTTGGACAGCCGACACCGGACCCAGACTTTGGGATTCTGGCCGACCGAGGACTGCCTGCCGGCAGGGGAGAACCCTACAGTCATGACTGCAACAGTGAAGACACTCAAACATCTACATTTATGGTAGGTGTACACAACTGTATTTTTCTGCTTGTTTGCATGTCCCACAGCACTGCACACTACAGCACAATTGTGAGCCATAGCCTGACAGATAATTTTGACAGTTTTTCCCTCAGATATGGCTGTAGTACATTAATGTAATCCTCATCTTTCGTACATCTCTGGTATAACAAGTATTGCTAGTGAGCTGTGACCTGTTAAACCACCAGCCAAAAACCCTGTCAGAAGTACCCATCTACAGAGCACCTCCTAAATCAGTCCTGAAAGCACCCTTTTTGTGGTGACAGTTCTTCAAACCTAGCATTACGGACAGTTGGACTGCCCTTGTTTCTCCTGCCAGCCTTGTTGACTTGGGTCTCTTGAGGCAGTGTAGCAACTGCCTCATGTACACTTGCATCCCTCTATTAATAACCCACTCTAGTACAGAGTGAGAGAGATGCATCTACACCAGGAATCTTGAATCCCTGCTCTCTCTCACACTCAAAACAGTAACACTGAAGAGGTAGTCAACTCACCCACCACTACTCATGCACATAGTACCACTAGTCGTACACACAGTACACATCCAACACATAAATCAACATATATGGAGGTTCTCTCAAAAAACTTACTGAAACAGCAGAGACCTCCAAAACAAAAGACTGCTACAGCTAACACTGTCCCCACAGCACCAAAGACACAGCAACACCAGTGTCTCACCTACCAAGCCCTTAAGGCGTGACACTCAAAAAAACAAAATTCCTCGTCTTTAAATACTCCAGACTGAGCCACACATAGGATCATAGGAAGTTACTAGGTTATTGGCCCTGAGGCCCTTACAAGCCTAACCAAGAATATAGTCCATGATCCGACATGTCAGGACCTAATGCCCCTTTCCAGCAGGGACACAGGTGGAATCCCAGGGGTGTATTTTCTGTTCCTTATCCAGTTACCCAGGTTGAGCTTAAAAAGGGTTAATGAGGTACTCTGCTTGACGTGGAGATGGAGTCTGTTCCATAGAAGGGAGAGTCTATGGGTTATAAATCTGTACCTCCAACAAGTCCTATTGATGTCTAAGAAAAGGTTGAGGTCACGCATGCGAGTTACTCGAGCGGAGCTTGACTTGCGGATATGCAGTAGTCCCATTAAGGCGGGGTCTGAGATTGCTTTGTATGCCAGACAGTGGTCACCTGTGAGAGGTCTGTATAAGACTGAGTAGAGAGACAGGGCTTTTAGTCTATCTGTGTCATGGCTGTCTCACTCACCAGGACATACGACTATCCCAGGCACCAGGTTATTTAAGGAGAAAGTCATGATCAGCTGCCTGTCTGGTACCAGGATTTGTCAGATCATCCGTGCATGAGCAGCCAGAGTGAGAGCATGCCAAGTATGTAGTCAGTCAGTCAGTTAGATTAAGTTCAATGTTCCTGCCATCCTGATGTGTTTGTATACAATAAACTACTTAAACACCCAAGTCTCATCCTTCTTCTTAATACACATAAGATAAGTGACACCGGAGACTTTCCTGTATGTTGGTTATACTTCACTATTTTTATCTCATCTCCTCCTATCCTGTTAATAATTGAGCCTCATCTATATCTAACCTTGGCATATTTAATTCATCTATAAACATTTTCATTTGTACTTTTTTCTTGATTTCCATATTTCTCTGCTGTATACAAACTTTCATGAAATTTCCAAAATATTTCTAATACCACTACAGGATCTGTGATTATTTTCCTTGTTATAGGCTCCCTAAGCATGACAGCTACCCTTTCTGCTCTCTGTTGCTTGAACCGTTGTGCTAAAAGCCTTTGTGCAATCTTTCTAAACTCATACATATTATCCAGGTAGTCCTTTATTTTCTCTTTAGCATTCTGCAGTTGTGCCTTCTCTTGTTCTGTGAGATTCCCTGTATGTTGCAGTACTTTAACTTTTGTTAGTCCCTTTAAATAATTTGTTAGTTTTTAACCATGCATGCTTTTCTTTTGTTTCCTGCCTTGTTTTTAAACTCCACTTTCGTTTTATCCCACTCCCTAGCTATATTTTCTGAAGAAATTTCTGTCTTCCCTAATAACTCCCAAATTATTTCCACTACCCATTTCTTAAATTCCTCTCTGTTCAACAAATATTTGGAGAAGAGCCAGTATCTCATTTTTATTTTATTACCCTGCATTTGTATTTTAGTTATTATTGGCACATGATCTGAAATAGCTATTTGATGCGTATTAGAACTTTCAATTAATTGTACATCTTCCTGTGAAATATGAATGTTAAGTTGTCAATCTCGCCTTCATTCTTGCTGGATGGGTTCGGAGCCGATCCTCGGCTCCGACTCGGCACTTGCTTTAGCTCGAGAACTCCTTTTACCAGCTCGAGGCAACCCTATATCCCATGATGCAAGGCGGAACTACCTCAGATCTCGTTTGCCGCTTAGCGAAAGAGGTCTCCTTTGCCAGCTGAGGTAAGTTTTTTTCTTGTTAAAGAAGAAAAAGTTCAGTTAGGGGTTTATTTTTTCCCTTTAGTGTTAGATTAGCCTGTACTTAGTTACAGCCCACCCTATTCCCTTCCTTTTAAACTTTTATAATAGTTTTCAGTTAAAGTTTTAGTCAGGCCTAGTTCCCCAAGTTATTCCCTTCCTGTGTGTCTGTGTAGGGATTAAGTTGTGTGTTTGTGGGGACTGTTTGTGTCTATCCTTTTTTAGGATGTCTAGAGAAGGCAAGGTCTCAGGCTTCAAGAAGTGTGACCAGTGCTGTCAGAAAATGTCCCTGACAGACGGTCACACTTCTTGTGTGTATTGCCTGCGGCCTTTGCACCTGCAGGACTCCTGTGCGTTGTGTCATGCTTTTAGCCAGAGAGTCCTGCAGGAAAGGAGGAACAAATTAATCCTCCGAGGTTTACTTAAACCTGAAGGTTCTCCTCCTAAGCCAGGGGCAGGAAAACCTCTTAAGCCACCGAAGGCTCAGGCTACAGTGCCCAAGCCTCCTCCAGTGGCTCCGGCTCCATCGGAGCCGATATCGGCTCCGGCTGGAGTCGATACTTCTGCTGTTAGAGTAGTGGGTTCAGTGCCGGCCGGCTCCGATACCCTGACTACTGTGGCCTTGTCGGCTCCGGCTGGAGCCGACACTTTATCCAGCATCGGAGCCGAGATATCCTCGGCTCCATCTGGGGTTCAAGGGACTTCGGCTCCGATGGCTTCGACCCGTAAGAGATCCCGGTCCCCTTCGATACTAAGTATTCACTCGGCTCCGGGGTCTCCTCTTTTGTCGGAGCGGAGCCATCGGAGCCGATCTTGAGATCTTCCAGGCTGTCTGACCACGATTTGGAGAGGGTGGTAAGCAGGCTGTTGAAGTCTCAGGCACTGGCCCAAATGCTCCATAGCCCGTCTCAACAGACTTGGCTATAGCCCGATTCTTGAGATTCCTCCTCCGACTCCACACCAGAGTTCGGGCGGAGCTTCTTGGGACAGCGACTGTTTCGATGCGGAGCCGATACATCCTTCGGCTCCGTCATCTTCGGCTCGATCTCCTCCTTGAGACCTTCCTTGGAGGGATCCGGTCATCGGGTTTCCACTGTCGGCTCCGAGGGCTAGTGGCATCGGACCCTTGTCCGACCCGCTCTCCCTCTCGGGCTTCGCTTTGTAAGCTCGGCGCCGACATCGGCCTCGGAACCTTCTCTCTCCTTGGAGCCGACCATTCCTGTTTCTTCGGAGCGGGTGTGTTCAGGTCTCCCGGGAGAGGAGCCTTTGAGGTGATGAGGAGTGTCCTGGCCTCTGAGCCTGGTCAGCGGTCTATCCCTCTAGCTCCTCCCTCATCAGTGCCTGCAGATGCCTCTTGCCAGCCTCTTGCTCGCAGGCCCAGGGATCCATCGCCCCAGGTTTACCCACTGGGAATTTCCTCCTCTTCCGAGGTTTCTCCTGGCCCTGCAGGGGAACCCCCTCGGAAGAGGGCGTAAGAGGAAACACACAGACTCCCCTGAATCTACTACATCTGATACCGACTTAGATGAGTCGGAGGGTTCCCCACGGTCCCCCTCTGAGGATGTCTCCTTTTCAGACATCCTTGAGCTTCTCAAACAGAGGGGGAATTGGCCCTCCATTGACCCCTCCGAGGATGAGTCGGTATACCTGGAGGCTTTTGGATCCCGACCCTCCACCTCCTGGGTGTCTCCGCCTTTCGACCCACTCATGCAGGTAGTGGCTCGGAAGGCGTGGGCGGCTCCAGATTCTGTGGAACCTGTCCCCAGGAGACCATCCAAATTCATCACGGCCCCTTCGGATAACCAGTTCCTGTCCAAAGGTGTCTCTGTGGATGCTATGGTGGTGGCGGCCACTAAGAAGGAACTGGCGGATCCTTCAGTGCCTGTCCATCCTCCTAATAAGGATTCTAGGACCATGGACAGGTATGGAAAGCGGATGTTTTCTTCAGCGACCTTTGCTATGCGTTAAGCTGAATTACCTTTGTCACTTCACCAGGCTTCAACGAGATATTCTCAAGGAACTGGGAGAAGTTGTCCAGGATCCTTCTGCTGCTGGGGCTCAGGAAAAGATGGCCTCACAGCTTGCTATCCTGAATTCCATATCTAACTCCTCCATGCGGCTCATATCTTATGCGGCCGATGGAGCGAGCAGGGCCGCAGGCACAGGGGTTGCTCTTAGACGCCAAGCCTGGATGCGGCTGTGTAATTTTGCGGACCCCTTTAAGGCGTCCTTCACCAACACCCCCTTTGACGGTTCGGCTTTGTTCGGACCTCAGGTGAAGGATACTTTGACCAGATGTGAGCAGGACGGTAAAACTCTTTCTGCCGTTGGAGTCCAGTTTTCCACTCCTTCTAGACCATATCCCAAGGGTCAGAAGGGGGGGAAGATGTGGTTCCGTAAAGCCCAAGGAGCTACACGGACACACGTGGTCAGTTTACCCCCAGAGGCAGAGGGGGTAACAATAATAGACGCCGCCCTAGAGGCAGGGGGGGGTCCTCAGAACCAGGGCAACAGGGAGTCTCTTCCTGAGAAGCCCTTTCAGCATCCCTGAGGTGTTGCCCAACTGTCCACCCTTGGAGGCAGTCGGGGGAAGAATTTCGCTGTACCCAGTAGCCTGGCAATCCCTATCCCAAGAGAAGTGGGTACAGTCGATCATATCCGAGGGTTACAAAATTCCCTTCGAAAGGTTTCCCGTACCTCTACAATCCCTTCCAGACATCTCACCCGGTCAAAGGGATTTGGCAAGACAGGAAGTTTCAAAACTCCTGGAAAAAAGAGCCATCCAGACAGTGCCGGCAGACCAAGTAGGATCCGGCTTCTACTCAAGATTCTTTTTGGTCCCCTACTAGACCTAAGCAGACTAAACAAGTCTGTCAAAAAGGCAAGATTCCGGATGGTCACGCTGCAATCCATTCTGCCCTTTCTGGGCAAGGACAACTGGATGTGCTCTATAGACCTTCAAGATGCGTACTATCACATAAAGATTCACAGACGCTCCAGAAGGTTTCTCCGCTTTCGGCTGGGAGCCAGTCATTACCAATTCAGAGCACTGCCCTTTGGCCTCACTTCAGCCCCCAGAGTGTTCACCAAATGCATGGCAGTGGTCACAGCTCACCTGAGACGTCGAGGATTCCAGGTGTTTCCTTATTTGGACGACTGGCTCCTCTCCGCCACCTCCAAGCATCAGCTTCTTCGGTCCAGAGACTACACCCTACAGCTTTGCAAGAGGCTAGGAATTTCGTAAATTTCGAAAAATCCTCTCTGCTGCCTTGCCAATCTATCACCTTTATAGGCAGAGTTAAATACCGTCAAAATGTTAGCCAGGCTAACAGATCAAAGGATTCTGGACATCCAGAAATTTGTTCAGCTTCTGTTACTAAGCAACAAGATCAAAGCCAGGTTTGTCTTGAAAGTTCTAGGCCTAATGGCTGCGGCCATTGTTCTTCTTCCACTGGCTCGCTTCCACATGCGTCTCCTGCAGTGGATGTTATTCACGCAGTGGTCGTACCACTATCTGCCCATGAGACACGAAATCTTGGTAACACAGTCGTGCAGGGCTCATCTACTATGGTGGATATCTTCCCCTCTTCTTCATCAGGGCCGACCCTTTGTTCCCCCTCCTCCAGTTGCCACAGTCACCACGGATGCCTCTCTGATCGGGTGGGGGGGGCATTATCAGGGCAGGATGGTCCACGGACGTGGCAACCCATAGAATACCACCTGCACATAAATGTCCTGGAGATGAGAGCAGTGCTTTTAACGTTGCAAGCCCTCGACGACTTTCTTCCCACGGGGACTATTGCAGTACAGACGGACAACATGTCCGTGGTCTGGTACATCAACAAACAGGGCGGAACCAGGTCCTATCCCTTATGTCGAGAAGCTCTCAGACTTTGGCAATGGGCGATCTCTTCTCAGCGGTTTCTGATAGCAACGCACATCCCCGGTAGGTCCAACCTATTGGCGGACAGGCTAAGCAGATCTATTCTGATGCCTCACGAGTGGTCTCTCAATCAATCTGTAGTGGATCAGATTTTTCTGAAGTGGGGCACCTTGCTGCGATCTTTTGCTACCCTCAAAACAACAAGTGCCCAGATTACTTCACACTTTTTCCCCTTCCAGGCGAACCCTTCAGAGACACTCTAACCCAGGATTGGCCACTGGGCCTTCTTTATGCTTTTCCTCCCTTTCCATTGATTCCACAAGTCATTCAGAAAGCCACCGTTTTGAGAGCCAAATTGATCCTCATTGCTCCATATTGGCCTCGACAAATTTGGTTTCCGTCTCTACATCATCATCTTCTGGTGCAGCCCTGGCATCTGGACCCAGTTCGGATCTCTTGATCCACCAGTCGGGTCAGCAGCACCGGGCCATTCATTCTCTCAACCTCACTGCTTGGTTGCTCCACTTCCTTCCCTAGCCAGGCTACCAATGATTTCTGACTCAGTCAGAGACATTTTAGTGTCTTCTTTAAAGTCGTCCACTAGAACTGTTTATGCTAGCAAGTGGCGGCGTTTTTTGGGCAAACGCCAGAAATATTGATCCTTTTACGCTCCTGTACATTCTGTTTTGGATTTCCTGGCGGAGGTTTTTCATTCGGTTCTTCGTCATCTACAGTCAAAGTACAACTGGCTGCTATTTCCAAGTATCATGTTGGCTTGCATGACAATAACATCATGTCTCATAGGTTATGCAAAGCCTTTTTAAGAGGAGTTTTTCTCCTAAAACCGGCTGTGAAACATCCTCCTCCATAATGGGATCTAAACTTAATGTTGGCATCCCTAATTCTACCTCCTTCGAACCGTCTGCTACGTGTTCTTTAAAGTTATTGACGTGGAAAACTATATTTTACTGGCTGTTACTTCTGCAAGAAGAGTTTCTGAGATTCAGGCCCTCTGTATTCGTTCACCTTATCTGGTTTTCATAAGGATAGGGTTTCGCTCAGAACTAACCCTTCCTTTCTTCCCAAGGTTGTATCTCAAACCAATATTAACCAATCTATTGATCTACCAGTCTTCTTTCCTAACTATTCTGACAGAGCTGAACAGAAGCTGCATTTT
The DNA here is from genome assembly GCF_019279795.1 of Protopterus annectens. Taxonomy (NCBI): domain Eukaryota; kingdom Metazoa; phylum Chordata; order Ceratodontiformes; family Protopteridae; genus Protopterus; species Protopterus annectens. Next base: position 1,072,929,706 of record NC_056739.1, read on the forward strand.
TTGGATGTTCATCGTCAACTCAGGTACTACTTGCATAGGACTAAACAAATTAGAAAATCAGACCAATTGTTTGTCTCCTATGCAGAAAACAGGTTAGGTCTTCCAGTTTCTAAAGTGACCTTATCTAGATGGTTGACTTCCACCATTTCCTATGTATACTCTCTAAGGGGCAAACAACTATCTTCTAAGCCAAAAGCACATTCGACCAGGAGTCTATCCACTTCTGTAGCCTTTCAGGATAGACTTCCCATTGACACTATTTGTGCAGCAGCTACTTGGGCCACGCCTCATACCTTTGTGTCTCATTACAAGTTGGATTTGGCCTCCAGAGATAGGGCCAGTTTTGGTTCCACAGTTCTCAAGAGTCTGTTCCATTGAGCCACCGGGATACAGGTGCTAGGGACGCGGTCCCATCCAGCAGAATGAAGGCGAGATTGACAACTTAACATTTAGAAGTTATGTACCTACCATAACGTTCCATGTTAGTTGTCTTCTCTCGCCTTCTTTCTTCGCCTCCCTCCTTCCCCTGGCCTGGACAGATCTTGGAGAGTTCCTATTAGATTGCTTCCTCTGGAGCATTGTTATGAGGACTTCTTTTAGGAACCATGGTTCCTAATTATGTTAGGATAGTCTTTAGCAGGGTCAGTTAGCTGCCAAACGAGATCTGAGGTAGTTCCGCCTTGCATCATGGGATATAGGGTTGCCTCGAGCTGGTAAAAGGAGTTCTCGAGCTAAAGCAAGTGCCGAGTCGGAGCCGAGGATCGGCTCCGAACCCATCCAGCAAGAAAGAAGGCGAGAGAAGACAACTAACATGGAACGTTATGGTAGGTACATAACTTCTAATTTATTTCTATCCTAACCTAGTTTGTCTAACTTGGGGAATAATGTATAAATTCTCTCTATACCTCTGTTACTGAATTCTCATCTTCCATACCAAAGGTTTCATCAAAAATCTGCCCATTTTTGTTATATTTTCCATTATAGGCCCCCAGATACATCCTCACTGTTGCAAATCAAATTCCACTCCCCACCTATAAGTAATATTTCCTGCAGAATTTTCTTAAGCTCCATTGTAGCAGTTTTAAGTCAAATATAAATGCAAGCCAGCGTAATCCTCTTCCCTTGCCAATAGTCCCTTACTACAAATCTCCCATTATTATCTTTTTTCCCTCTTCTATCACTATTGGAGCTTCTCTAGCAATTAATATAAATACCCCCCCATGTCCCAAATACTCTGCTGAATAATCATCATGAAATCCTTTTTTTTTATCAAATTCACATGCTCATTTCTTTCTAAATGTGTCTCCTGTAGCGTACCTATTTGCATTGTGCATTTCTTAATATAGTTCACTACTCTTTCTTTTTGTGTATACCTGTTGGACCATTCATGTTCGAAGATATGGAAAGTACTGCCATTATGACAACAAAGTTATTTTCCCACCTGTTATGTATAACAGCTTTTTTTTTAATGTCTAGTTTTAGCCTTTGTGTTAAATGCATACACTAATGTTTGGCAGGATAAAATGTGGTTGTTTCTTGTCATATCAGTCTCAACCTGTGTGTTACATCTTACAAGATTTTTTGTTTCAATGAAAACCCTCAAAGAAAAAGAAAACTAACACCCCAGAAAATATTAACTTAATTTAATACAGATACACAAAACTAGATGCATCTTCAAATAAAGTTTAACACTACTAATAGAAACAATTGTCCCGGATTGACAGCTACACAATAGACTTTAGTTAACCTATAATTAAGGTTATATACACATATAACATGGTACCACCTGTGCTTTTACTAGCTGCTGTCTGTTTTTGTTGTATCTTTATTTCTGTCCCAAATGTAGAAAGCAACTTGAATGCTTCCAGAAAACATTATCTCCTAGATATTGAAATTAACAATTACTATTTTTAATGCTCTTTTTATCAGTTTGTCTCCAGAGAATCAGTGAATTTAAGCAGAATAGTTAGATGACTGAAGACCAAATTACCTACTTTAATTTCCCACTTAGTATCTGACAATAAACAAACTACTGTGGAATTGTGGAGAGGCAGCATAAGCAAAAAAATGTAATGTAACATTTCTGCAAAGAATCTTCAATTTTACAAAAAAGGAGAAAAAGAAATGATTAATGCAGAGTAAAGATTTTGTTTCAGTTAAAAGTTCAGTTCAAAGTGTAGTAATTAGTTCAGCAGAGTTTCTTGTATCTGTTACAAGGTGCTTATACTGCAAGTGTACTAGAGAAACAGGAAATATTTTTCTCAGCTGCCAGATCCAGGAACTAAACATTTGTGAATCAACAGAAGGAATATTTAATTGTCTGTTTTAAGCTTTTGAAAACAATAGCCTCTCAGACTGAAAACATTCAGGCATATCACAGCATACCTCTCAACTGCCTGATATTTGCAAGCGAATACATAATTTAAAGTAAAAAATAACAGGTGCTGTGAAATTCCAAGTGCAGGATTCAGTCATAAGCTCATAGTTTGTGGAGCAACATGATCACAGCACACTCCAGCAACAGCTGCAGATTGCCACAGTGCAAGTAAGCTGAAAACATTTTTGAAAACATTTCTCTTGCAGTAGTAGAAAGCAAAATATATATAGCTTTACACTAATGCACCTTTCTGAGGGTGCACTAGTAAAGCATGTACATTAACCCACCGAATCTGGGTTGTTTTTTTATGTTGCATGAGTAGAACAATTCTTTAGATTTTTAAGATTTTGATGTGTAGATTTTGGTGTTTTAGTTATACAGACAGAAAAATAGAGAGAGAGAGAGAAATCCACTTACTCACTATTCCTAATACAGTGGCTTAGTGGTATATACATTTTTAGCCTAGTATGTCTGATTCTTCTGCTTATTTTTTATGTTAATTTCTCACTCTATTTTTTTTGCACCTGTGTTTCTGAGTTGTGATATCTTACAATCCTACTGGAAGTGAGGATGTCTGCCCCGGATAACAAGTTAATAATATTTGATATTCACATTTCATGATAATTAGCAGCCCACATTTTTGGTCTGATATACCTACTTTTCAAGAGCCTTGTCCATATTTTCACTGTCTGAAGGATGGAAGATGTGGATCTTCGTGAGTCACCAGTATGATCTGCATTTGCGACTGATCTTAATTCTGGCAACGTTAAACCTTCAAGTGACATTAAAGCTGCTGAAAGTGGCAGTTCTGACCAAACTGCTACTTCTAAATGTTTCAGTTTGGTAGATTTATTAAAATGTTATAGTGACAGTGTATAGTGTAAAAAATGTCAGATGTTTGTTAAAATCAATTGACTTGCTTTTTTCAATATAGAATGTAGTCCGTTTTTCACATGATATACCTAGTACGAGTCATATAACAGTATATTCGCTGTCAGTGCACACAATCTAAATCATAGTGTACAGTCACTTTTATAGAAGGTGGAATACCATATATAATTGGTATGTGAAAATATTACTATGTATGTCTTTAAAGGACCCTGTGCTTATAGACAGTATAGGTCATATGACCTGCCTTTTCAGTCAGTCTTATGCAAAGCTTCATCATTTTATCAGCCTCCTCACTTGGCAGTCCTTGGCTGTGTGTGTGCTACAAGTCTACATGTATATAGTTTTTGCTCACAATAAAGGCATACTTTCAGTCTGAAAAGCTATCTCAGCATCTCTTATGTTAGTATGTGGTTGCAACATTAATGCGAATTATCTAATTTTATCCAGTGGTTCAGATCTGGGGACTAAACTGTGAAACTGATTTACTTTTGCACTTCATAGGTGTACACTAGGCTAATGACTGCTGGGGCTTTTATAAGCTTAACCATACAATCCAAATGTATCCCATCAGCTATTTTGCCTTAGAGGTTGTTTTAAGAGTTTTTTTGTTGGTTAGGTCATAATTTCGTAATTGCCTCTGTCTATCAGAGACATAAGTGTCAGACCAGGGGTGAATTTCCGATTTCCCATCCACTGTTCCAGGTTACACTTGAATTAGGTTTGGGAAGAGCTCTGCTTCATATGGATGGGAAGCTTATTCCAGAGAATGGGAATTCTCTGAGATACTTATATTTCCCCAACATGTCATATTTAAATCACAAGCAAAGTTTAAATCCTTACATGTAGTAGTACTGATTCTATTAATTTTGCAGATATGCAAAAGGTAGATTAGGGTGGGATCCAATAATATCTTGCATGCCAGACATCTGCTCTCAGCAGTCTGTAGAAAATAGATTTTAGGGATAGGGCTTTGAGGTGATCTGCATAGGGCATTGTGCTTATGCCCTGTATTCTTCTTATGAGGAACTTCTGTGGACATTCCAGCAGTTGCATGTTTATATTCATGTACATACCGAAGGGAGCATTATACTTAATGATGGGTTCTGTTGAGGGATAAATATAGTGACAGAGACTTCTCTGGACCTAGATACCATGCCCTTACTTGTAAGTTTTACACTAGCGTAGCTGGGGTGGTGTAAGTGGGGCAACTGCTCTAGCGTAAAGTGTTAGAGGATGCAGTCAGCCATCTATCATCCCAGTGCAATGGAGACTTTTAAAAGAAATTTACAATTTAAATTTTTTTTTTTTAACAAAAGTGTGAGTTTGAGGAAGGAGGGTCATGGTCAGGACACAAACACTGGACCTGAATGGTTGGGGCATGAGTGGTGTGGGGGAGGGGAGCCTGTGTTTTTTTTTTCTGAGGGAGTCAGGCACTTAGCTCATGGGACTAGCACAAAGGGCACTGGTTAAACCAGCAATGCTTCTGAAGTTGAGTGTCATAGAATGATTTTCTTACTACCTTTAAACACATGTTGGTCGAAAGCCAGGTTCCTATTTACACGAGTCCCTAAATCCCTGACTAATGTGTCTACTTTTAGGGGTGTGTTATTGAAGAGGTAGTTTCCTGGGGTGACTAAATTCTTAAAAGGTGCTATTATGCATTTTTTGGCACTGAGTGGCTTTGGCACCAGTCATTTGTGTTAGAACTTCCTATAAAATTGTAATATCCTGGGGGTATCTTTGATTCCTCCCAGCTTGCAATCATCTACAAACTTTGTAAGCCAGAGGCCCTTGACATTGACATTGAATTCCAAGAATCAGATGCCAAAGAGGAGTGGACCCAGTACAGAGTCCTGGGGGGGATCAGTGGTAACCAGACTGATTGTGGTGGAGGTGGTCTCTCCAGTCCTATCCTCATAGGTCCTATCTGTGAGCCAGATGGCTGTCTAGTGGGTTACATAGGGGTTTATGTCGAATTCCATGAGATTCTTTAGAATGCTAAAGTAGGGTATTGTATCAGATGCATTAGCTAGGTCAAGATAGGCAGTATGCATCATTTTGCCCTCATCCATTGCCTTGGTAACCTTCTCAAAAAGTCCACTAGGTTCAGTAGGCATGACGTGCCTTTGACAAAACCAAACTGGGCTGGGTACATGTCTGAAGGTTTCTATGCCATTGTTAATTATTTCCATGGCTTTGCATATGAGACTAGTCAGGCTCCTGGGGTCCACTGATGGCCCACCCTTATGCAGAGGGATGACCATTTTGGTATTCCATTGTGTGACACAAAGATGGTTGGAGGCTGTGGTTGAATAGTGACTCCATTGGCCCTGATAGACCATATTTCACGTTATTTAGGAGGCATTGTGGACAGGCAGTTTCCCATCATCTTTCTGGCCAGCCTGATAGACATAGGCATCCTGAGTCAATGTAGCAGTTGTCTTATGTATGCTGATAACCACTTACTCCTGAAACAAACACATACTTTATATGAGAGATGTAACCTCCTATACTAAATAAGGACACGACACATAAACCCACATATGCAGAAGTAGTCAGCAGTAACTTACGAAAAGATCAGAGGCCATCCAAACGGAAACCACTTAGACACATAACAATGCAAAAAACAACCACAACACATAATAATACACACATCGGTGTCTCAAAAAATAAGCCCGTAAGATGTAATACCACAAAACCGTGCATTGGTCATATGTGACTCCATTGTGAGATGCATGGATATTACACTCACCAGACTGGATAAGGAGTGGGTTATGGTTAGCTGCCTGTCAGGTGACAGGATCCATCAAGTCACTCAAGTCACTCAAGCACTGAAGTCACTCAACCACAAGTACCGGTATGACTCCATCATAGTCTGTGTGAGGGTGAATGACTTGAGATGTACCTTACTGGACTATATGAAGCAAAACATGACTAAGCTTTCAGATGGTGTCACAGGCAGGTATAAACCTAGCCTTAAGCAGCATTCTGCCTTCTTCAAGGATGATGCCACAAAACAAAAAATTATTGACTTTTAACAATTGGCTTAGCTTCTGGTGTCAGTCCAAGGGGAATGCAATATCTGTCACCCTGGAAAGACATGGTTGACAGGCCATGCAGCTTTGCCAGACATGGTCTGCACCTGTCTCTAGGCTTTCAGATACTGGCAAAGGCATTAGCCACCTCTTTTGTGCTGTTTTCAGGCAATGTCAAAATAACTAACCTCCTTACATAACAAAATCCTCTCTAGGTTCATAGGTTCATACTAGGCTATCTGCCCTAGGGCATTTATAAGCCTAGCCAGAGTACGTTTGGCTTTCGCCACCCATTTTAAATTAATTTTGCTATGCCCTTTTTCGTGGTTAGTATACTGTGCCTCTGTCTAACAGTGACACAGAAGTGATACCCGGGGTAAACCTACGATCTCCCATCCACTCATCAAGATTCCTCTTGAAGAGATTCAATGAGGGACTCTGCCTAACCTGGACTGGGATTTTATTCCAGAGTGAAGGGAGCCTCTGGGTTATGAATCTGTCCCTCCAGCATGTCCTATTTATTTCAGTGCTGAGGTTCAAGTCTCTCGAGCGTGTAGCTCGATGGGATTTGGATTTTTTGAGGTGCAGCATGTCCCTTAATTCCGGGTTGGACATGGCTTTATACGTCAGGCACAGGTCGCCTCTTAGCAGGCGGTATGCCACTGAGTAGAGCTGGAGTTTCTTTAACCAGGCAGCATATGGCATCTGTTTGAGCCCTTTGATCCTCTTGGTGAGGTACTTTTGGGGTCTTTCCAGTTGCTGCAGGTGTTTGGTAAGGTACATCCCAAAAGGGGCATTGTACTCAATTATGGTCCTGATAAGGGATGAGTAAAAAGGCACAATGACTTCCCCTAATCTAGATGTGAATCCCTTCATGATTAGGTGGGCTATATAAAATGTTTTTCTAACCACTTTGGCCACGTGGTTGTCAAATGAGAGATTGCTATCAACTTGGGTCTCCAGGTCCCTAATTACTTCTTCTGTACTTAATTGGTTACCACCTATGTGGTAATTTGTGGGCACTTTATTTTTGCCAAAGGGGATGACTATACACTTTTTGGTGTTTAGCTTGAGGCCATGGCTCTGGCACCAGTTGTCTGTTTCTATGAGGCCCTTTTGGAGGATGCTTGTGTCGGCTGGAGAGTCGATTATGGCGCCCAGTTTGCAGTCATCTGCGAACTTGGTCAGCCACAGTCCTTCTGTGTTGGCCTGTACCTCAGAGAAATATATACCGAACAAGAGAGGTCCCAGGACTGAGCCTTGTGGGACGCCACTTGTAACTGGTTTGGAGTCTGACATGGCTCCAGCAATTCTAACCATGTGGGTTCTGTCCTTGAGCCAGTTTGCAACCCATCTAGTGACATAGGGGTTTATATTTAAGCTGGTGAGCTTATCTATAATGCCCGAGTGGGGTATTGTATCGAAGGCTTTTGCAAGGTCCAGGTAGGCTGTGTGGACCACCTTCCCTTCGTCAATGGCCTTGGTGAGTGTTTCAAAGAAGTCGACCAGGTTTAAGAGGCATGATCTGCCCTTAACAAAGCCGAACTGGGTAGGATCCAGTGTCTGTAGGTCCCCAATATCTTTATTTATGAGGTCCATGATGATCCTTTCCATAGCTTTGCAGACCAAGCTAGTCAGGCTTATGGGGCGATAGTTTCCAGGGTCCGTTGAGGCACCACCTTTGTGGAGAGGGACCACTGTTGCTGTACGCCACTCTTTGGGTACATATCCTGTAGTAAGGCTGAGATTGAACAGTAGTTTTATGTTTGGGTTTAGCTCTTCTTGGAGTTCATGTAGGACGCAGCCCGGGACATCGTCTGGTCCCATTGATGCTGTGTTTTTGCTTTGGAGAGGGCGGCTCTTACCTGAGCATCTGAGATGTCAGGGGGGCAGCACTCTGCTGGGATAGATATTTGCCCTTTCGGTGGGGAGGGGGGGGAGAAGTTTGTGCTGAACCTGTCAGCTAGGATGTTGGCAATGTCTGTGGGTTCGGTGTATTTTTTGTCATTTGGACTAATTCTGAGCATATCTGAGAATTCCGACCCAGGTTCCTAACATAACTAAAGAAAGCCTTGTGATTATCCTTAGTGTCCTGTGCAATTTTTCTCTCGAAGCTGGCCTTAGACGATTTTATGAGTGCCCTTAGTTTTTTGCTAATACTGATCAGAGATGCCTTCCCTTTTTGGGATTTTGCTCTATCATGTAGTAGCTTCCTCCTTCTATTGTATAGTTTGTTTATGGCTGGGGTCCACCAGACAGGACGTCTGCCTTTGGAGGATTGGGTCTTGGTTTTATTTGGGATTGCATGATCCATGCATTCCTGAAGGTGTTCATAGAATGCATTTATAAAGGATTCTTCGGTCTGGGCCGTATTTTCCACAGGCCCGGGGGCTTTGAAGGATTCCACCTCAGTTTTGAGGAGTGTGAAATTTGCTTTAGAGAAGTTTTTCACTGTGGTTTTCTGGGCAGGGGGTGGGGTCGGGATGTGAATATCCAGTGAGATCAGTTTATGGTCTGATCTTACCAGTGAGGGATACACTTCTGGTCTGGAGAATAGAGTCCCCATGTTGGTGATGATCAGGTCCAGTATGTTTTCCCCTCTTGTGGGAGTGGTAACAAGTTGTTCCATAGCATTTGAGTTTATGAATTCTAGGAACCTTTGGGCTAGGGTGTTGGAGCTAGAGTAATGCTCCCAGTCTATGTTTGGGTAGTTGAAGTCGCCACATATAATGGTGTGTGGAGAGACCTTCATATTTTCTAGTGTTCTCAGGAAGGCCGAGTGGGGTTCCTGGGTTTGGGAGGGTGGTCTGTAGCAGGCTATAAACTGGAAGGCAGTTTTACCCACTGTTAGTTGCACATGGATAGTCTCTGATGCTTCGTGCTTTGCCACCAACCTGGAGGTGTGGGTATCTTTGATGAATATCGATACTCCCCATCCTTTTGTGGTTTGGTCCAAGTTTTGGGGCCGAATAACATGGTATGAGGTATGACCTGGTAGTGCTGGGGTGCTCTCGGGAGCCCTGAACAAGGTTTCTGTTACTGCACAGATATCAATGTTCTCCATGCTAAGGAGAGTTTCGAGTGTGTGCATCTTGAGGTTTAGACTTCTGGCGTTGAGTAGCATTACTCTTAGTTTCTTATCCCTTGTGATACCTATGGAGGTGGGTTTGTCTTTTGAGCCTTGCCTAAAAAAGGCACTATGGGGGTAGCAAGAGCCTTTGCCAATATCTGAAAGCCCAGGGGTGACAGGTGCAAAAGCCGTCCCTAGCGAAGCATCATGGCTTGTCGAGCATATCATCCCAGGCTGACAGGCATTGGATCCCCTTTGAATGACACCAGTACTTAAGCCAATTGTTGAAATTGATCATCTTGTCTTCATATTGTGGCATCATTCTTGGCGAGGGTAAGATGCTACTCAAGGTCAGGGTCATACCGGCCTGGGCTACATGCTAAGAGAGCTCCTCTATGTCTCTCTTCATGTAGTCCAGGGAGGTACGTCTCAGGTCATTCATACCAGCATGGACAATGACTGAGTCATATTTGTACTTGCCTTGGAGTGACCTGAGTGCTTGTGTTATGTGGCGGATCCTAGCGCCCGACAGGCTGCTCACCGTGACCTTCTCCTTGTTCAGCCTGGTGAGCGGGACGTCAGTGTGCCTGACGATAGAGTCACCTATTACAAGTGTATCAGGTGTGTTGTTTAGCCTTAAGGGCTGTGACTGTTCGGCACACTGGCTTTGTGAGGTATGTGTTGCACATGTTTTGTTATGGGGTAGCGGTTGCTTGGGTGTCTGCTTTGGAGGTCTCTGCTGCTTAGGCAGATCTTTATTTAGAGGCTCTGAGTATGTTTTTGTGCGATTATGTGTTTGGTTTGCTGTCGTGGTAGGTCTATGTGAGACTGGAATTGTAGTGAGTGTGGTTTCCTTCTCCTCCTGACTGGTTATGCCACTACTGAGTTGAGAGAGCTTAGCCTCCAGTTTGGCTATATGGTTGCATCCCTCACATGTGTTGGAATTTGTTGGGAGTAGTTGAGGGTTGTCTGTGTACATGAGGCAGTTGTAACATTGCCTCAAGATTCCCAGATTCACCAGCTGGACCGGAGATGAGATTGACAACTGACCTTTGGACATGCTAGAATAATACTGGGAATTCCTTTATAATTGAAAACAAGGGCCAATGGGGAGTGAGGGTATAGTGCTTTTAATTTTTAGTGCTGACTTATATAATTGCTTTATTGAGCAAGTGCCAGGTAACTTAAGTGCAATGTGTTACAGGTAACTTAAATGCAAAAATGACAAACAGTAACTTTCTTTCAAGTGAAACAAGGAAATAAGTACAGTAAGCAATGCAGATATTACTAGGGATCCACAGAAGTGCTGAGAAGCCACATTTTAGGTGGAATTAACATTCCAGGGAAATAACAAGCAAACAAACAACAAGCATACAAACAAAGCTAGATTCAGCAGGCCTGAATCTAGTCTATGCTACAGCAAACAAGGTGTACCAATTTCAGTAAGAAATAGTTCAAATATGCAGGCACTATAAACTTCTAACCAGAAATTCCCAGCTCAGAAGGGCAGAGTCCAGCCTCTCCTCCCACAAGAGTGCAGACCACGAACCTTCTTAATGTAAAATAACTGGCCTGAAGCCCAAGTGCTTAAACCAGAACTAATACACTTTAAGAATAACAGACACTGAGCTCACAATCAGCAGTTCCCAACTTAGAAGGATGTAAGCTACCTGTTCTGCCACTACAGTGCAGACCACAAAACCTCTTAATGTAAAACAACTGGTCTGAAGCCTAAGTGTTTAAACTAAAGGGCTTAGAATGAGTTGCACCAAGCAGTAATAAATACAATTGAGTACTTTTAAGATGACGCAAAAGCAAAATAAAGTAGGAAGAAACACAAGTACAGTAAAAGCAGATGAATTTTTTTTTTTCAGAAAAGTAGCAAAAGCAGTAGTAAATACAATTCTCATGCAGTGCAAGCTGGCACACTTGAATATGTAGCAATATTAGTCAACACACAGTTTGAAAAAATTTAATTAAATTAAAAAGGACTAAAAGCAAGTGCAGAAAGGGTTTATTAGGTAGAATGCGGTAAAGAGATGGGCCTGGGGGAGTGTCTTAGATCTAATCTACAGTCGGGCGGGCACTGCAAAAGCCACCAAATTTAAACTACAACCAAGAACAAGGAGGGGGGGTGGGGAAAAACAGTTTCAGCACAGATGTGAGGAATGTGCAAATTATAAAGCCAAAAAATATATACTGTTCTCTATATATTTGCAGAGCAGTAAGACAACAGATATCTAAGCAAACAATTTAGCTCTATAATACAGAATAAGACAGAAAAATATACTCAGCTCTATATATTTGCAGATAGTTCTGTAAGGCTGTCTCTCAAACTAAGGTTCCAGTTTGAATGCATATTGTTAATTAACAGGACACACAACACTAGCTCAATTATATCAGCTGAAGACAAGACCGGAAATGGGGGGGGGGGGGGGGACAGTTTCAACACAGATGTGAGGAATGTGCAAATTATAAAGCCAAAAAATATATACTGTTTTATATATTTGCAGAGCAGTAAGACAACAGATATCTAAGCAAACAATTTAGCTCTATAATACAGAAAAATATACTCAGCTCTATATATTTGCAGATAGTTCTCTAAGGCTGTCTCTCAAACTAAGGTTCCAGTTTGAATGCAGATTGTTAATTAGATAAATTGAAGGTGCTGCTGATTAATGCTAAGAGTCTAAACAAGAAACTGCACTCTCTGGAAGCACTCCTTACCTTGGAAGATGCTGACATCTGTGCAGTCACCAAGACATGGTTCAAAGGCAGCGAAAGCACCCCGGCCATGCAGGGCTGCAATGCCTTCCATACCATCAGACCACAAACCTTGCTTGAAAGAACCAGAGGAGGAGGTGTCTCCATCTTCATTAAGGATAAGTACATATTGATAGCAGTCAAACAGTATGACTCTCTTGAGCTACTCCATGTCCAATTAACTATAGGCAAAGTCCCCTACCACATCATAGCTAGCTGTAGATCCCCCACCAGGAAACAGGAAAAGCATACTGTATAACTGGACTTACTGGGGTCACTTGCCATACAGCCCAACACCTTACTTATGGGAGATTTTAATTATCCTGCTATCAACTGGGAAAGATACATGACCGCAAAAATGATGGCTCTGAGGTTCTTGGACTTTATCAATTCAGATGCAGTGGAACAGCTAGTCAGCACACGTCCAAGAGGCTCAAATGTCCTGGACATAGTACTCACTAACATAGGAGAGCATTGCACCCCCCCCCCCCCTTGTGATGTCCTCACTGGTAAGATCAGACCACAAATATGTCTCGTTTGATGTAATTATAAGACCAAATACTCCATCAAGTTCAAAAACACTTAAGAAATTTTCAGATAAACTATCTCTAAGTGATGGTATAAGAAGTTTCAAAGCCCCCTCAAACTTGGATATCACGGACTCCTAACTCCTATGCACAAGTGTACACCAATACCCTGTATAACCACTTAAGCAGTTGTATAGAATTGGCTGTACATGACTGAATTGAAACTAGGTCTTGCCGAAAAAACAAGCTACCCTGGTGGACCCCTAGTGTAAACAGGCCATACAAAAGAGAAAGAAACTAATGTCCAACAACAAGAGGGAACTGGGTCAGCAGAGGAAGAGGTCCCTTTCTAGCTTAACAAACAAATTAGAGAACTTCTCAAGTCCTCCAAAGCTAATTACAAAGCAAAAAAACCTCCCAAGCTAAGGATAATCACAAGGCATTCTTTAACTACATCCGAAATCTAAAAGGGAATACCCAGCTATGCACTGAACTGGTTGTGGATGGCACTGCCCATACTTAGCCAGAGGTAATAGCCAACCTGCTAGCTGATGGATTTGGAGCAAATTACACCCCCCTGTCCCCTCCATTCATTCCCCAAAGTATACCTTCCACCATTTCTCAGCATATTATCTCAAGAGGGCAGGTCATCTGTGTGCTCTCCCAGGCCACAAATGCAGCATCAGTGGGACCAGACAACATCCCAGATTGCCTTTTAAACAACTGAAAACATGACCTAGTAGTCCCGCTTGGATCCGTGGTTAACTATAGCCTGCAAACTGGCTATGTTCCGCCAGAATGGAGGACAGCAACAGTAATCACTCCACACAAAAGGAGACCATCAACCAACCCTGGGAATTATAGGCCCATAAGCTGAGGGTGGCCACGGTGGTGCAGTGGTTAGCACTGTCACCTCACAGCAAGAGGTTCTCCGGTTCGATCCTCAGCAGGGGTGCCTTCTTTGTGGAGTCTGCATGTCCTCCCTGTGGTTGCGTGGGTTTCCTCCGGGTGCTCCGGTTTCCTCCCACATCCCAAAGACATGCTATAGGTGGATTGGACACTCCAAATTGGCCCTAGGTGAGAGTGTGCGTGTGTGCCTTCAGTGGAAGGTTGGGTGCCGGGCTGACAACTCGACACCGTAAAACTCCACTCCCAATCATGAGTGGACAGGTGATCTGCTGTGGCGACCCCTAACCGGGAAAAGCTGAAAGAAGAAGAAGAAGCTTTACTAGGCTTATCTGTAAGACCATAGCAAGAATCATTATGGACCTTATTAACAAGGACATATTTAATCTCCAAACTCTGAACCCAACCCAGTTCAGAGTCTTTAAAGGTAGAATCATCCCTGTTAAACATGGTTGACTTCTTCGAGAAAGTCACCAAGGCCCTGGACAAGGGAAAGATAGGCCGTAACACCTGTCTTGACCTATTCAAGGCATTTGATACAGTCCCCCACTCAGGTATTATAGAGAAACTCTTCCAACTGGGAATTAACCCCCTACATTACCAGATGGGTAGCCAGCTGGCTCACCGACAGGACACATACTGTAAGTGGGTGACTTCTCTAGCAAAATTCCAGTCAGCAGTGGCGTACCACAAGGTCTGTGCTGGGCCCCTTACTGTTAGGAATTTATTTCTCAAAAGTCCAGGCAAACTTGGATGGCCTGTGGCTGACCAAGTTCATTGACAATTGCAAACTGGAAGCAATCTTTGAGTCTGCCAACAATGTTAATGTACTGCAGACAGAGTCAATGCAGACAAATGATTGTTGCCAAAGTCACAGATTAAAACTAAATGCAAAAAAATGCATTATTATTCCCTTTGGGAAAGCTGACATCCCTGCTAATTGCATTATAGACAGCAGCCCCCTAAGTGTAATCCCAGTTATACATGATCTGGGTACTCAGATTGATAGCAACCTGAACTTTGACCACCACATGTCTGCAGTAGTAAGGAAGTCCTTCTTTGTGGTACATCTTATAAGTAAAGACATCACATCTAGATCTAAGGATGTTAAAATTCTGTTGTACTCTGCCCTCATCAGACCAATGATCAAGTACAATGCTCCCTTTTGCATGTATGTCACCAGATATCTGCAACAGTTGGAGAGACCACAGAGTTTTCTCACCAAGAAGTTATAGGGTACATAAAACAAGTCCTGTTACTGTATTCTGTCTCTTACAGGTTGCTAAAGGGTGACCTGCGCCTGGCTTGCAGGGCAGTCTCTGACCCTGCCCTGATGGAAATGCTACATGTTTGTAAATCAAACTGCAAGAGGGTCAGTCGCTTTAGAGATCTTCAACAGGTCATGCTGGTGAGATAGATACATCTCACAGAGACTGACACTTCTCTGGATCAAGGTTCCAGTTCATGTGAAGCAGAGGACTTTCTTGACCCTCTTCAACTGTAACCTAGATCAATGGATGCGGGGACTCCATATCCATTCCTGTGGTGGTGCCCGTGTCCCTACTGGACAGAGGAAGTCATTATTAACTACCATAGACCCTTACATCTGTGAACTTCACTCACCTAACCACCGACAGTTGGGGCAATTCAGGGTTATATGGCTAGTCTTGTAAGGGCTCTAGTGCTATTAGCCCAGTAACCTTTTATGAACCTATTATGTAGGCCCACAGAAGCTGTATTCTTGTCTTTAGAGAGTGCCTTTAAGGTCTGCTTCCCAATAATAGTTGGATGAGTTATGTTTTTTTGGTTATTCCTGGAGTGTGGCTTGGGGTGAGAGAGAGGTTAAGTTGTATCTGAATTTCAGCCAGAAGATTTGCTATATCTCCCATTTCCATTAACATGGCTCCATTTACCAGCGGTTTGGCACACTGTTCTGTGCTGCCTTTGAGGTTTAGAACATAGCTGAAGAAGCCTTTATGGGTGTCTTTGGCTTGGGATGATATATTTACCTCAAAATTTGATTTGCTGGACTTAATTAGTCCTTTTAGTTGTCTGTTGAGTTTGATGAGAGAGTTTTTATCACTTTTGGTGTTACAGTGCCTAATTTTAGCTGTGATTTTTATTTTCTTTTGTTGTAATACCTGTTTAATTTTGTAATCCACCAGGGTGTTTTTTTTTTTTTTAAGTTTTTGGCTTACTTCTGTTAGGCACAGCCGGCTCTATGCATTTATTGATATGGTTGTATAGAGCTTCTGTGAATAATTCCACATAGGCTGCTGTGTTATCTGGGTTTGGAGGGTCTTGAAATTTTAACAAGTTATCACTTAATAAAAGGTAATTTGCCTTGGAGTAGTTTCTAACTGTCTCAGGGTTTACTGGGATTACAGAACTGATTTTTATTTCAAAGGAGACTGCTTTATCTTCTGACCTTACCAGAGAGGACACAAAACTTGGGGGGTAGCATTATCCCATATTTGTGAGTACTAGGTCCAATATGTTTGAACCTCTGGTAGGCGTATGCACTATCTGATTCAGGGTGTTTGTGTTTAGAAAGTCTAGGAATCTCTGCTCCTACAAATTTGGAGTCATGTAGGGTTCCCAGTTTATAGAGGGTTAAAGTCCCCCATGAGTATGGCATTTGGATGAACAGTAAGTGTCTCCAGTAGGTTTAAGTATGAGCTATGGGTTTCATGGAACATAGTGACCTGTAGCTTGCTTGGAGATGTTATGGGACTTTGTCCATGGTAATCTAAACATGAAAGAACTGTGGTGCGTTACCCTGTATAACCAACCTAGAGGTATGATTGTTATTGGTACAGATTGAGACACCTCCACCTGTTGTCCCTGCCTGTGCGTGGCTAGTCTAAATGTGTGGAGGGCACTGAAGCCTTCACTGCCTGGGTATTCTATGCAGCTTTAAACCATGTCTCGGTAACTGCACAGATGTCTGCATTCCACAAAGTGAAGAGAGCTTGGAGGGAGTGGAGCTTCTTGGTTAGACTCCTGGCATTGAGTAATAACACCTTTAGATTTCTTTGGCTAAATTTGGTTGTGTTAGAAGTTTTGTTACTTTGGCATTGCCTAAAAAAGCTCTATGGGGAGGACAATGTTTCAGCCAATATTCAAAAGATGAGTGAGGACAGGTGGAGACCATCCTTGGCAAAGCAATATGGTTTGTTAACTAATTCCTTCCACACTGACAAATATTGTATCCCCTAGAATGATACTAGAAATTTAGCCAATTATTAAAGCCAGTCATCTTCTGTTCGTATTGTAGCATCATCCTTGGTGAAGGTAGAATGGTTCTCGATGCTAGGCACATGCCAGCCTTTGACACACAGTTTGAGAGATCTATAATGTCTGTTCATATTGTCTAGGGAGGTACATCTAAGGTCATTTACACCTACTTGGACTATGGCTGAAACATAGTGGACTTGTGGTGCAGTGACTTGAGTGCATGTGTAACTTGGCGGATCCTGGCCCAAGATATGCAACTGCCCTTTGTTTTCTTCTTCAGTCTGGTGAGTGAGGCATCCAGTATGTCATAAAATGGAGTCTCCTATGAATAGAGTCCTATTGTGTTGACTTGCCTTATGGGCTTGGTAGTTGAGGATCCACTGGTTATAGCTGTTTGCGGAGAGCATTTGATGAGCAGATAACCAGACAGTGCTCCTGGGTCACCCCTGAAAAGGGACAAGTGCCAGTGGACTTACTACATAACATGTTTATAAAATAAAAAAAATCCTCAAAAAGGCATGCACTACACTTCACTGGGGCACTGGAGCACTGGGGGTTGTAGCTTTCCTGGTATGCTGGATTATTGCCACCTGCATGTTTTCCCTCACCTTTCCCTGTCTGCCTTTGAGGCTGTATGGTAGTAATATTGGAAAATGAACTTGGGAATGGTGGATAAAATTGTGGTGGATCAGAAGGAGTTGTCAGCCAGAGTATATAAAAGACAACTGGATAAAAAAGGAGAGCTTGAGGAAATTGTGACACAATTATATACATACATGTGTGTGTGCATATGTGTGAAAGAAAATATATAAATGATATAGGTTTATTTTTAAGCAGTATGTGTAACCTCATAAACATAGCATTTCTGTGAGAAATACATTGCCTTATCAGATTTCAGTGAAAAAAACTGCGAGTATTGAAAAAGGTTCTGATTTTCTCTTTAATTTTAGGTGTCTCTGAGAACTTGACGGATCCATCGGTTATTAAAGCAGGAGAAAAGAGGTATGAAAAGTTTAATATTGGTGATATTTTGGAAAATGTTGACAATATATACATGTTCACAGTGGGATAACGCTGGCTTTTTTTTTAAATCTCCCCCTCCATTCCCTCATCCAACTGTCGCTGACCTCTGGCATGTTCCAACCCTCCTCCATCTTCCATTGTTTAATTAGTTGGGACCGGAGACATCATAGTGCAGCTGGTCCATCAGAGGGAGCAACATGCAATAATGCCAGTGCATATGGTACACGCACCTGTGTAGTATGCAGTGGATGTCCTGTGACTTCCTGTTAAGAGTAGTTATGAGTCTGTGAGGTCCCTGGTTATCAACACAGGTTTCACAGGCTATGATAAAGCCTATACTTTCCCTCAGAAGAGGAGTACTGGCTGCCTGTATTTCTTCCTGTCCTCTGTGACAACCTTTGTGGTACACTGAATCCATTTCTAAACCCCTGTCACTGGAGGCACAGACAGAAACCTTGCCTCTGTGCCAGATGTACAGGGATGATGATGCTCTTTTGCCCAGAGAGCACTGCATGCTTTTGTTTAGAGTACTTTTACTAGTAGTTGCATAGTAAACAAAATCCATGTAAATAAATGTCTGTTTCAAGGTATTGATATTGGGTATTTTGATGGAAGGTGTTGTCACTAAGTGAAAAAGAGCTGTTTTTAGTAATATTTTGTATTTTTATGCCTCATAGTAATGAGTCAAGGAGATGATTTTTCAAGGCATTCTTAGTTTACAAACCCTTACTTGTCGAACATCCCAGCAGCAGATGGTGATGTCATCAGTTAACATCAGTTTCTGACTTAGCTTGACCCTACATTAGAGTTCCATGACTGCATCATTATCGTCATCAGGGGTTCCCCCATAGGAGATGGAATTCTCAGTAAATCCTCAGTTTGCTCTTGATACCTGATCAGTTTAGATGGTCTGAAGCATTCATTCATTTTCTGATGCCCACTTATCCTTTTCAAGTTCAAGGAGGAAATAGTTTCATTCCCCATAAGCAGTGGGAGTAAGGCAGATAAGCAGGCATAGGAGCATATTTGCTACATTTTTTCTTTCCTTAATAAATTTCAACCTTGACAAATTCCCTTCTTTTTTATTGTGCATACACAGTCTAATTACAGTTAAGGATGACAGGCATTTTGTGTTATTTTTTTCTGTTGGGTGTAGCACACAAATCTACTTTCTTTTTTGAGGAGCTTGATTGCATGATGAACAAGACCTTTGGTTTCGAATTGAAAACAAAATGATGTAGGCCAGAGGCACCTCTCCTTTCCTTCTTTGGATTTAAAAGGAAAGCACATATAGACACCATCTTTTGGCAAAATGTATGTCATCTTTAAGACTACATGTAAAACCAGGACTAGAAGCAAGTCCATTTATGTCTAGTTTGCCAGATAAAGACTTCTGTTTCTTTTATCTTTTTTGCACTCGCACCCCAATCAGAGTCATTTAAAAAGCAGACTTTCTGATGGCTTGGCCCAGCCCCTTCACTTACCACAAAATAATTCATGTCCCCTCTTCCTTCTTTTATAGTTTTTATGGAACCTTCTTAGGTTAGACCTTAACTTTTAATGTGAAGTTGTTCTATCTCGCCGTTTTGTTCTTACACGTGGGTCGGAGCCGATCCCTCGGCTCCGAATCGGCCGCTTTCAAGCTCAAACTGTCAGAGAAGCTCGAGACCTAGTGTATATCCCATGATGCTCTACTGTGAATCCCCAGATCTAGTTTGCCGCTGCAACGGATCAACAGCTCGTCGGAGGAAGCTCGGGCCAGTGATTTAAAATTGTCTGTATTAATAGGATTTTTTGTCTTTAAATTAGTATTACACATACTTAGATTTCAACCTTTATTATAGTACTAAGGTTTTTTGCCTGTTAGTATAACTTGCTTAGGATTTTCTAAAAAGTTTTTCTTCAGGGCTTTAGGCCTCTTTTTCCTTGGGCATGACAGGGCTCTGTCAGCTATTGTGTGTGTGTGTGTGTTTATTTTCTTATGTAATCTAGTGTGCATCATATATCTAGTGTGGTAGTTAATTTTAGATATTTAGTGTGTTTATAAATATATATATATATATATATATATATATATATATATATATATATATTTATAGGAAGTCAGTTAATACTGGTTTGTTGTTATAGTTAAAAGTAACTAATTTTCTTAGACAAATAAAAATTCAGGGAACTGAATTATTTAAAATGTCAGAGAAACAAAAGTCAGGGTTCAAAAGGTGTGAGTGCGGTCAAAAGATGTCTGTCACAGACAACCACTCCACCTGCGTTTACTGTTTGGGTTCTGTACACCTACAAGAGGTGTGCTCTATCTGCCACTCCTTTAGTGCCAGGGTTCTCTTGGAAAGGCGGAGGAAGCTGGTAGATAGAGGACTCCTGAAGCCTGATTTTCAGGCTACCTTAGACAAGGCTGACCTCTCTTCCAAGGCTTCGAAGAGGTCGAAGTCTTCCAAGGGATCCTTGGAGCCCAAGTCATCGGCTCTGAGTTCCTCTGGTATGGTTCGTGCATCGGCTCCACAGGTCTTGGAGCTGTGTATCGACCCTCTACCTCGGAGCCCAGTTGTGGAACCGATATTGGAGACCCCTCAGTCTCCAATTCTTCAATCGGTTCCATCTTCGGCTCCTTCGACCCATCTCTCGACGCATCCTTCGAGGCTTTCCGATGTGGATCTGGACCGAGTGGTTAAGAGGCTCTTAGAGAACCCAGCCCTAGCCAAAATGCTGTCTGCTTCTAGCCACTCGACTTCGAAGCCTGAAACCCAGCCATAACTTCTCCACCTCCTCCTCCGAAGCCAGTCGAGCATTCGTTGCCGGGGCAGGCAGAACCGATGTTGGTAGAGGCCTCGGAGCCAAGGTTTGATCCACCTCCCTCGGTTCCATCAACCTTGATCTCCTCGGTTCCGATCAGGGAATCTCGGGGCCGACAGTCCCTCGCTGGCTCCGGGGCAGAGAGTTGAACTGATACCTTGGTTCTGACCCTTCCACTCGGGGCTTCGGCAAAGGTGGCCTCGGCTCCATCCTCTGGATTGGAGCAGGGGGTCTCAGCTCGTGGAGAGCTGCTGGCCTCTTCGGAGCCGACGGACTTCTCGGACCGAGATTCTGGTGCCTTCGATGCCATGAGGAAGGTCATGTCTGCTAAGACCACTATCTCCTTGGATCTGTCTTCCCCTCCCCCTAAGGGGCCTCATTCTACCTCTTCCCCACAGATCCCCACCAAGCGTCGAGATCCAGGGCCTCAGGTATCCCTATTGGGTGGCCCCTCCTCTCGAGGGACTTCACCGGACGCTCCCAGTGATGAAGTACCTAGGAAGAGATTGTGCAAGAGGAGGCACTTGGATTCCCCACAAGAATCCCTGACATCGGATACCGACTTGGAGGAATCAGAAGGGTCCCCACGATCCCCCTCAGAGGATGTCTCATTTGCAGACATATTGGAAATCTTAAGGCAGAGGGGTGACTGGCAGTCCCTTGCCCCTACTGAGGAAGAGTCGGTCCTCCTGAAGGCCTTTGGATCTCAACCATCCACCTCCTGGGTTACTCCGCCCTTCGATGAACTGATGGAGCTGGTTGCTCGAAGGGCGTGGGAGTCCCCTGATTCAGTGGAACCGGTCCCACGGAGGCCCAACAAGTTTATTACTTCCCCTACTGATAAGGCCTTTCTAACAAAGGGAGTCCCAGTTGATGCCATGGTGGTGGCGACGGCCACCAAGAAAGAGATGTCGGAAACCTCTTCTGCTGTCCATCCTCCTAATAGAGATTCTAGGACTATGGACAGATATGGGAAACACATATTTAGTTCTGCGGCATTTTTCATGAGATCGCTCAACTACCTGACACATTTTACCCGTCTTCAACGAGATCTCCTCAAAGAGCTGGGAGATACTCTCCAGGGTAACACAGCTGATGCAGTTTCTAAGAAGGTGACTGCACAACTCAACACCCTCAATTCTATAGTAAACTCATCCATGCGACTCATTTCTTATGCTGCCGATGGATCGAGTAGGGCGGCAGGCTCAGCCATAGCTCTTCGGAGACAGTCCTGGATGCGCCTTTGCTCCTTTGCGGAAGCCTTTAAATCTTCCTTAGTCAGTACTCCATTCGATGGATCCGCCTTGTTCGGACCCAAAGTTAAGGAGACACTTACTAGGTGTGAACAAGAAGGAAAGACTCTTTCTGCCGTTGGAGTCTGTTTTTCCACTCCAACTAGACCGTACCCCAAAGGGCAACGAAGTGGGAAAAGGTGGTTCTGGAAACCCCAAGGAGCTTTCCAAAACACACCTACTGATACCCCCTCTAGGGACAGAGGAGGGGGCAAAAACAGAAGACGCCGTCCAAATGGCAGAGGCAGTCCGCAAAACCAGGGCGACAGGGAACAGTTCTCTGGGAAGCCCTATCAGCGTTCCTGAAAGGAAGCCTGGCTGTCCTACTCTGGAGGCAGTCGGGGGTCGTTTGGCTTTATACCCAAACACCTGGCTAAGCATTACAACAGATTCTTGGGTAAAAAGCATCATTGCCAGTGGTTACTACATTCCCTTTACAAAACTCTCCCCTATGGATACAAGGGTCCCAGACGTTCCACCCAGTCTGAGAGAACTAGCAGCCATAGAAATCCAAAACCTGATAGACAAAAGAGTCATCCAGCCAGTCCCGGTGGACCAAATAGGATCCGGAACTTACTCAAGGTTCTTTTTAGTTCCAAAGAAAACAGGGGACTGGAGGCCCATACTAGACCTCAGCAAGCTCAACACCTTCGTCAAGAAGGAGAAGTTCCGGATGGTCACGCTGCAATCAATTCTCCTGTTCTTAGCAACGGGCGATTGGATGTGCTCTGTAGATCTCAAGGATGCTTACTACCACATCAAAATGGACAGATCATCCAGAGATCACCTGCATTTCCGGCTGAGGGCCAGTCATTACCAATTCAGAGCCCTGCCCTTTGGTCTCACCACAGCCCCCAGGGTGTTCACCAAATGTATGGCAGTGGTCACGGCTCACCTGAGACGATTGGGATTCCGGGTGTTTCCATATCTGGACGACTGGCTCCTCACCGCCACCTCCAGGCATCAACTAATACAAGCAGGAGACTACACCATAAACCTTTGTTCCCAGTTGGGTATAACCCTAAACTTCGAAAAATCTGCATTGTCGCCCTCGCAGCATATTACACTTATAGGGGCAGAACTGGACACCATCAATGCAAGGATCACGTTGTCCCAATCAAGAATCGTATCTCTAAAAAATCAACTATACAGCCTGTTGGTCCGGAACCAAGCTCCTGCATCCCAAATACTGCAGCTTTTAGGCACAATGGCAGCCACACTGATAGCAGTTCCGTTAGGTCGAATGCACATGTGAATACTCCAGTGGCTACTCTTCGCGCAATGGTCTTACCAACGTCTGCCCATGTCACACGAGATCCGACTAACAAATCTTTGCAAGAAGGATCTCAATTGGTGGTTGAACAGCAACCAAGTGATAATCGGACGTCTCTTTGTTCTTCCCCAACCCACAGCCACAGTGACCACGGATGCTTCCCTGATAGGGTGGGGGGGCTATTTCAGGGAAAGACTGTCCAAGGCACTTGGTCAATCATGGAAACACATTTGCATATAAATGTCCTAGAGCTGAGAGCGGTGTTCCTAGCGTTGCAACACTTTCATGATTCTCTTCCTCTAGGTACAATTGCTATCCAGACAGACAACATGTTGGTAGTCTGGTATATCAACAAGCAAGGGGGAACCAGATCATATCCCTTATGCCGGGAGGCCCTAAGAATTTGGCAGAGGGCTGTATCCACCAGATGCTTTCTGATAGCAACACACATCCCGGGGTCCTCATGAGTGGTCTCTCAAACAGAAGGTGGCGGAAGAGTATCAGAACAAAGGGGGGAGTACACTTTACACATGCTTGATGTGCATAGACAACTTCATTTTACATCCATAGAAATAAACCCTTCAGTATGTGTGATCAGTTGTTTCCTTTTCAAATGCTAAAAAAGGTAAGGCAGTGACTAAAGTTTCCTTGGCCAGATGCTTGAAGGACTGTATTACATTTATTTACTCTTCTAAAGGTATTCTCTTATCAAGTCCGGTAAGAGCACACTTTACAAAGTCTATGGCCACATCTCAAGCTTTTTGGTCCAGAGTTTCTATTGAGGACATTTGTGCTACTGCTACTTGATCAAACCCCCATACTTTTGTCACTCATTACGAATTGGACTTTGTGTCCAGGAGTAGAAGTGCTTTTGGTTCTGCTGTACTCTGGAATATCCTTCCTTAATGGCCACCCCGTATTATGGTAGCTGGGGACTCTGTCTCACAGGTTAATGCAATGAAGTGGACAACATCAGATAAAGAAGTTATGTTCTTACCATAATGTCCCATCTCTGTTGTCCAACTTCATTCCATGAACCTTCCTGCTCCCCCTTCCCCCTATCCAAAGTTTATTCAGGAAGCCTAGTAGAAGTTTTCCAGAAATTCTGTTCCTTTAGTTGAGTTCCTGATGTTCTGTTATTGGGAGATCTGTTTGTATTTTTATCTCCTTACCCATGTATTATAGTTAAATGTTTTTTAGGAACACTATGTTCTTGTTGCGAAACTCGAACTGAGGTAACATGGGGGGAGCGGGGCATTATGGGTAGGTAGGAGGAATTCAAGTTCAGAGTATTAAGCTGTAAGAAAGTGGCCAGTCAGTTCCGAGTGTCAGAACCGTATCCCACAGGTTAATGGAATGAAGTTGGACAACACAGATTGAACATTCTGGTAAGAACATAACTTCTTTTTTTTGTTGTAGATTCTACTAAAAACTCTGCCAGTGTCTGCCTTTCATTTAGGACCCCCACATTTCTTTCTCTTTACCTCTACCCTGATATCAATCCTTGATAAGGAAGGCAGTCTCTAACCTGCAGTCCCAATAAATTCTCGGTGGTTTCCCATTTTGTTTCCTTTCCCTCACTAGTTATTTGCTCACAATACCTTGGTTTCTTTGCCAGTTGTCCTCCAATAAATCCTAGGCCCCTCTTGCCTATTGTCTGTATCCCTAATTGCAGTCATCTCTGTCAGCAAAATCTTTCTCCATTCCTATGTTGGCTTAGTTCTTAGAATACTTTCTGCTACTTTACTAATATAATATTCGGTATGATTATTGTTACTCTCCTTAAAGGTCTACATCCAAAATCCTAGTCTCTCCTTGTTTCTTGAGCTTACTCCTTCCCATTTTTAATTATATTTTTCTGCTTGTGTAATGTATAGGAGATTTAACTGTGTTGCTCTGAAATACCCCTTCAATTCAAGTAATCCCAGTCTGCCTTATTCTTTTGGAAGAATCAACTTATCCCACTTGACTTTCAGAACAAAAAATCCCAGGCACTCACGGTTGCAGGCAATAAATATACAAATCCAGTAAGTCCAGTGATAAGCCAAGTAGCACAATAGTAAAGGTAAAAAGTTTAATAGTAAGCGCTTTCGCGGTTCAGCTGACTTCTTCTTTAGACACGAGATGTGCTATTCACTTCAGTATTTTGTAGTTTCCAAACAAAATAAAAAAAATCTTTAAAATGAATTTCCATTCATACTGCTTCTTCAGACACGAAATGTGCTATTGACTTCGGTATGTTGTAGTTTCCAAACAATTAAAATAAAAAAATCTTTAAAATTAATTTCCATTCAAGAATATTGAATGGAAATTAATTTTAAAGATTTTTTTTTTATTTTAATTGTTTGGAAACTACAACATAACGAAGTGAAGAGCACATCTCGTGTCTGAAGAAGCGGTCAGCTGAACCGCGAAAGCACTTACTATTAAACTTTTTACCTTTACTATTGTGCTACTTGGCTTATCATTGGACCTACTGGATTTGTATATTTATTGCCTGCAACCGTGAGTGCCTGTGATTTTTTGTTCTGAAACTTTATCTTACTATTTCCCAGTCACTTTTTCCTTGTGTTTGGAGTTTTGACTGCATTTATATCCCACTTGTTTCTTGCCATCTTCTCCTCCCAAACAAAATCCTTCAGCTCTATTGCTATCCACAACTTCTCCTCTGATTGATAAAAATATGCATGACCTGTATATAAGACTAAAGGGACTAAAAACTTTTAAACTGCTTGTATTATACTATCCATATCTATATAACAGAGCTTCTATTTTCTTTTTTTATATTATTTTTTTGTCTCTTTCCACATATCCTTAGCTGCCACACCAGAATAATTTTTAATCCATCTCATAAATATGGATATTGTTGAATCAGTTTGTGTTTTCGCTTCATTAATTTTATATCTCAAAAAATTTCAAACTGTCTCAAAATGTTCCATAGCGCTGTAATGTCCCTTTCTGATTTTGTTAGGTATAAAATATCCTCTGCAAATAGTGCCAGCTTTTACTGACTACCATGCCAGTTACATCCTTGAATTTCTGAGCCCCTTATTTTCTTTGCAATTGGTTCTAAATATAAGCCAAATAACAAAGGGGGAGAGAGAGGACACCCCTCCTGGTTCCTGTGCTCAAACAGCAATTATCAGAGAGGACCCCAACAACTTTAATTTTTGCCTCTGGTTCTTCGTATATCTTCCTGATCAACCTTATAATTTTATCAGGGAATAAAAATGCTTCCATTGCCCTGCTCATAAAATCCCAACTTACTCTGTCAAATGCTTTCTCTGCATCAAGACCCACCAGCAACAGTGGTATTTTCTTACATTCTGCTTCTCTGTGGATCATCAATGTTCTGCTGATGTTGGCAAATGTTTGCCTCCCCACCACAAAACCACATTGATCCATATCTATCAATTTTGGCATCACTTTTGCCATTCTTTTAGCCATTGTAGACATTCACACTGTATAATTATGCTTTAGTATTGAGATGGGCCTGTAAGGAGCTAGATCTGATGGATCTTTACCCTGTTTAGGTATTACAGCTACCACTGCTTTCTTCCAGGATGTTGGTACTTCTTCTCTTAAAATACTATTAAACAAAACCATCCAGGTCTTTATCAGTTTTTTCCCTCCCAGCTTCCAAACTTCCACAGGAATATCATCTATTCCTGGGAACTTTCCTGTTGATTGGTTTGTATATCACCATTTTTATCTCATCTCCTCCTGTCCTAACTGTTAGTAATTGAGCCTCATCTACCTCTAAACTCTGCATATTTACCTCTTCCATAAGCATCCCCATTTGTACCTTTTTTGTTTTCCATATTCCTTTGTTTTATACAGACATTCACAGAATTTCCAAAGTATTTCTGATTCTTCTACAGGATCCTTTATCTTCCTTGTTTTACACACACTAAGCTTGGCGACAGCCCTTTCTACTTTCTGTTGCCTGAGTCATTGTGCAAAACATTTTTGTGCTCTAGAGTTATTATCAAAAACAGTTGCTTAACAACAATCTTTCTAAACTCATGCATATTATCGCGGTACTCCCTTATTTTCTGTTTAGCATTTGGTGGTTGTTCCTCCTCTTGTTCTGTGGGATTTTCCCCATTTTGCAGTACTTCAACATTTGCCAGTCCCTCTAAATAATTCTTGTTACTTCTTAACCATATCTCCCTTTCTTTTATTCCCACCCTATTTTTAAACTCCACTTTCATTTTATCCCACTCCCTAGCTGTAGTTTCAGAACAAACCTCTATCTTCTCTAATAGCTCCTGAGTAATTTATTTCATTAACATGTGTTTTTATATTAGTTGTTGTTGGTGCATGATCTGAAATATAGCTCTTGAGTACTTTATTTCATTAACATGTGATGTTATGTGGTCCTATCTCATCTACATTCCTTACTCACGGGTTCTCGGCTCCGACTCGGCCAAATTTCTCTAGCACAAAGTCTCTAATTGGCTGGGCTAACCCGGTATCCCAAGATGCACCTCGCCCTAGCCCCAGATCTCGTTTGCCACTCGTAGACTTAGGACGTGATCTCGCTTGGCTGTGGCTAAGTACCCTTTTTAAAATACTTCTAAGTATTTTAGCAGTCTACTTTTTGATAAAAGCTATTTTAATAGCTAGCTTTGTATCTGACTAGTTGTTGTGTGAGTTTTGTGAGTACTGTGTTTTTGTGGTATCCCTACAGTTTCGCGGGCTAGGCCCATTTAAGTTAGAGGACCTAGTCCTCTCCAGTGTGTTCCCTTGCTGTTTTGTGCTGTTTTCTTGTCGGTGGTTAAGCTCCCTCTTAGGAAGCATTTAAATTAGAGTTCCCTTGTCTGTTACAGTGATTTTTGGGTTTCCTGCCTTCTTCTTGTGTTCATCTCTGTCGGTTGTGAGTGGTGCGGTTGCTAACCATGTCGAAAGCACTGAAAGAACATAAACCCTCTGGGTTTAAGTAGTGTACGAAATGTGGCTATAAAATGTCCATTACAGATGGGCACTCTATCTGTGTTTATTGTCTTGGTGCTATTCACCTGCAAAAGTCCTGCAGTTTCTGTCATGTTTTTAGCCCTAGGGTACTGCAGGAACGTAAAAATAAGCTGATTTTGAAGGGTCTGATTAAGCCCTCCTTTGAGGAGGCCTTGGAGTCGTCTTCATCTTCTAGTACCAAGTCTAAGCCTCCTAAGGCCAAGAAAAGATCTCCGGCTCCATCCGCTTCTTCGGAAACCATCAGAGAAGGTTTGTTATGTGGATACTTCCTCCTCGGCTCCACTGTTCTCAGGGCCGAAGGAGAAGGATTTGGAAATGGATACTACCTCCTCAGCTCCATTGTCCTCGGGCCGCAGGAGAGGTATCTCTTGTACTGGAGTCTACCTCGGCTCTGATACTATTGGAAATTATTCGGAGCCAGTCACCCAGTGTCAGACATGAGTCTCCAGTTAGGAGATCCCGATCTCCTTCTATTTCTTCCAAATCCTCTAGGCTGTCTGATTTGGATGTAGATAGGGTGGTCCTGCAGTCGCCGGTGTTAGCAAAACTGTTTTCGGCTCCGACCCAGTCAGCTCCGGAGCTGGTCCCCATTCTAGTACCGATGATTCCTCCTCCGAGCACCCATGTGACATCGGAGCCGGAGTGCTCCGTGCCGAGTGATGTTCTGATGTCGGCTCCGATACCCCATGTGAGTCTATCGGAGCTGGCTTCGGCACCAACCAGGTCGGTTCCGTCCTCTGGTTTCGGCACTCGGGTTTCCTCAGTCGGACCCAAGGGGGATACCTCGGGACGCCTGTCTGTTCCGAGCCTCCCTCTCAGTGCTTTGGCTCGGGGAACCTCGACTCCGGCTGTGGTCTCGGTCTCGGAGACTGGTCGGTCCTCGGATTCGGGGGGACCGGCCTTCGAGGCCATGAGGAGTGCACTGGCTAGGTTGTCCATTACATCACCTGGATCAGTCACTCCGTCCCCTTACACCCTGGCTAGAGCCTCTGATGCCCCCCTCTCCGTGGATGGCGGAGCCCGAAGGTCTGGGGATACACCCTTGAGCGGTCCCCTACTTTCTGAGGGCCCCTCAGAGTCGGTGCCTGAGGAGCCTCCCAGAAAGAAGTTGTGCACGAGGAAGCACATCGACTCCCAGGACGAGTCCCTCACTTCCTATACCTACCTCGAGGAGTCAGAGGGGTCCCCCAAGTCATCCTCCGATGATGTCTCTTTCTCTGACATCCTGGAGATTTTGAGACAGAGAGCCTACTGGCCTTCCAAGACCCCCTCTGAGGAGGAGTCGGTATTCCTCATGGCCTTGGGAGCTCAACCCTCTGCCTCCTGGGTGTCTCCACCCTTCGACGAACTCCTGGATTTGATTTGTCGAAGGGTGTGGACAGACCCTGATTCCGTGGAACCGGTGTCCAGACGTCCAAACAAATTCCTTTCTGCTCCCCCGGGGAAAGAGTTCCTTACCAAAGGGGTTTCGGTAGATGCCTTGGTGGTGCCGGCAGCCACTCAGCAGGAATTTGTAGAAGGCTTCTTCTTTAGTCCACCCTCCTAACAAGGAGTCCAGGAGTATGGACCGGTATGGGAAGCATACCCTGTCTTCGGCGACCTTTACCTCACGGTCATTGAATTACCTCTGTCATTTCACTCAGCTCCAAAGAGATCTCCTGAAGGAGCTAGGAGATACTCTGATGGGTAACATGCCTGAGGTGGTGGCACAGACTGTTAACACCCATTTGTCTACCCTTGGTTCCATTGTCAACTCGTCCATGAGGCTCATATCTTATGCAGCCGAGGGGGCGAGTAGGGCAGCTAGCTCAGGCGTAGCTCTCAGAAGGCAAGCCTGGATGTGCCTGTGTCATTTTGCGGAGGCCTTTAGGTCTTCCTTCACTGACTCCCCCTTTGATGGGTCCTCTCTCTTCAGGCCCAAAGTGAAAGACACCCTCACCAGATGCGAACAAGAGGGAAAGACCCTATCTGCTGTAGAGGCCCATTTCTCTCTCCCTTCTAGGCCTTATCCCAAGGCTCAGAGAGGAGGGAAAATGTGGTTAACCTGCAGCTCAAGGTGAGTCCCCCTCCAGAGGCAGGGGGGGGGGATTATTCCGGAAGACGCCATCCTAGAGGCAGAGGAGGCCCCCATAACTCGGGAGACCGCGATTCCTTTTGCGGTTCTTCCTTCCAGCATTCCTGAGGCGTTGTCTGACTGTGCTATTCCGGAGCCAGTCGGGGGCCGAATTTCATTGCATCCGGAAACCTGGAAAAGCATCACCCAGGATCGTTGGGTGCTTCGAATAGTTACCGGAGGTTACACTATCCCCTTTTCATCAACACCCCCCCCCCCAATCAGAAGGATCCCGGACGTCCCACCCAGTCAACGGGATCAAGCAGCACTAGAAGTTGCAAAGCTGCTAGAAAAAGGAGTCATCCAACTAGTCCCCTCAGACCATGTCAGATCAGGAACTTACTCACGACTTTTTTGGTGCCGAAAAGAACAGGGAACCTGAGACGCATTCTGGATCTCAGTCGACTGAATCACTAAGTTCTGAAGTCCAAGTTCTGAATGGTCACACTTCAGTCCATTTTTCAATTGCTGGAGAAAGGAGTATGGATGTGCTCCATCGATCTCAAGGATGCCTACTACCACATCAAAATGGAGAAGTTATCCAGGAGTCATTTACGCTTTCAGCTAGGAGCCAGTCACTTCCAGTTTCGTGCCCTGCCCTTTGGTCTCACCACAGCCCCCAGGGTGTTTACCAAGTGTTTGGCAGAGGTGACAGCTCACCTGAGACATCTAGGATTCCAGGTGTTTCCGTATCTGGACGACTGGCTTCTCTCCGCCCCCACCAGGCATCTGCTCGTTCAAGCCAGGGAGACGACCATCTCACTTTTTATAGGCGCAGAGCTAGACTCTATTCAAATGCGGGCCTTTCTACCACAAGAGAGAATACGAGTGCTGCAGTCTCAGATCCACACACTGTTACCCCTCAGGAAAGTTCAGGCCAGGTTACTTCTTCAGCTCTTGGGATCCATGGCCTCCACCATCATGCTGGTACTTGTAGCCAGGTTACACATGCGGATCCTACAGTGGCTCCTTTCGGTTCAGTGGTCTTTTCAGATGCTTCCTCTTTCCCACTTGATACTTCTCATGGAGCGGTGCAAACAGGACCTCCTCTGGTGGCTATGTTCTGCCAATCTGGACAGAGGAAGGAGCTTGATTCCTATGTCTCCAGTGGTCACGGTGACCACGGACGCCTCCCATATGGGGTGGGGGGCATTATCTAGGCAGGACGGTCCAAAGCACGTGGCAAGATCACGAGGTACACTTGCACATCAATGTTCTGGAGATGAGAGCGGTGTTTCTGGCATTGCGAGCACTCCAAGACTCTCTACCTCTGGGAACGATTGCAATTCACTCGGACAACATGTCCGTAGTGTGGTACCTGAACAAGCAGGGGGGAACCAAGTCTTATCCCCTCTGCAGAGAGGCCATGCGAGTGTGGCATTGGGCAGCGTCTTCCCAATGGTTTCTAGTGGCAACGCACATTCCGGGGAAGTCCAACGTGATAGCGGACAGGCTAAGCAGAGCTATTCTGATGCCGCACGAGTGGTCCCTGAACAACTGAGTGGCGGTTCAGATCTTCAACAGGTGGGGTCAGCCTTGCTGCGATTTCTTCGCCAGCCCTCTCAATGCCAAATGCAGCGAGTACTTCACACTGATCCCCCTACATGGGGAGTCATCCAGGGATGCTCTAGCTCTCGATTGGCCCTCCGGTCTGGTCTACGCTTTCCCTCCGTTTCCTCTGTTACCAAGAGTGATCCAGAAAGCCATATCCTTGGGAAGCAGGATGATCCTTATTGCTCCACACTGGCCTTGGCAAGTATGGTTCCCCTTTCTTCACCAGTACGCACTGGACGGTCCCTGGACTCTGGACCCAGTGCCGGACCTCCTGATTCACATGTCAGGACAACTCCATCCATCCCTGCGAACTCTCAGGTTGACAGCCTGGCTGCTCCACTTCCGTCGCTAGTCAGGCGACATTCCTTTTCACCTGAAGTGGTACACATCTCGTCTTCTTCTCACAAGTCTTCCACCAGGAAGATTTATTCCAGCAAATGGAGGAGATTCTCCATTTGGGCTCAGGCCCAAGGTTTAGACCCCTTCACAGCTCCAATTCCGTCGGTCTTAGATTTTTTAGCCATGTTGTTCCATTAGGGCTCCGCTCCCTCTACCATTAAAGTGCAGTTGGCTGCAATTTCCAATTTCCAATTTTTACACATCTTACGAGCCCTCTCTTATGGGCCACAAACTCTGTAAAGCCTTTCTAAAAGGTGTTGGTTAGTTCGTCCCCCTGTTTCAGAACCTGTCCTGCCATGGGATCTAAACCTGGTGCTACAAGCTATTACGTCACCACCCTTTGAACCGGCTGCCACTTGTGAATTGAAATTCTTATCTTGGAAGATGGCGTTTCTGATAGCCATTACATCGGCCAGGATGGTATCAGAACTTCAAGCTTTGTCCATTAAACCTCCGTATTTGACCTTTCATAAGGACAGAGTTTCTCTGAGGCTTAACCCATTCTTCCTTCCGAAGGTGTCATCCACTGTCAATCTCCATCAATCTATTGAGCTACCAGTGTTCTTTCCGAACTTTTCCAGTAAAGCAGAGTTCAGGTTCTATCAGTTGGATGTGCACAGACAACTGAGATTTTATTTACACAGGACTAAGCATGTTAGGAAGTCTGATCAACTGTTTGTGTCCTTTTCAGAGAACAGAGCAGGTTGTCCTATTTCCAAGTGCGCAATTTCAAAATGGATCAAAAATTCTATTTCATTCATCTACTCGTCAGCAGGCAGAAATTTACCTTTTCCCGTCAAAGCTCACTCTACCAGGGCTATGTCTACATCAATAGCTTTCCATGCTAGGCTTTCCTTGGATGATATTTGTGCTGCGGCTACTTGGGCCTCTCCCAATACTTTCATTACTCATTACAAGCTGGACGTGGCTTCTAGGGGCCGGGCTTCCTTTGGTTCCACGGTTCTCAGGAGTATCTTCCTATGAGCCTCCCAGGATAGAGGTGCTGGGGACGCTGTCCCGTGAGTAAGGAATGTAGGCGAGATAGGACCACATAACATCAGTTAGTTATGTACTCACCATAACGATCGATGTATGTGGTCCATCTCGCCTACATTCCTACGTACCCTCCCACCTGCCCCCTTCCTAGAGGATTTGAAGGAATATTGGCTCTGTGGACCCTTCAAGGTCAGTGATTTTGTTTTCTTATCTGGCTGGAATTTCTTCCAGTGTTGATTGTGTATGGGTTATGATTGGGATGATTGCAAACAAGATCTGGGGCTAGGACGAGGTGCATCTTGGGACTTCGTGCTACAGAAATTTGGCTGAGTCTGAGCCAATTCTTGGCTCTGAATCCGTGAGTAAGGAATGTAGGCGAGATGGACCACATACATCGATCATTATGGTGAGTACATAACTAACTGTTTTTATATTAGTTGTTGTTGGTGCATGATCTGAAATAGTTATTGGGTGCATATCAAGACATGCAATGAAATGCACATTTTCATGTGAAATGTAAATTCTGTCTGGCCTAGCCCAATTTTTGTATCTTGGGGAATAATATGTAAATTCACTCCGAACTACTAGTACTGAATTCACGTTTTCCATGCCAAATATTTTCATAAATTTCTTCAAAGATCCACCTTCCTTTGTTATATTTTCCCAGACTACTAGTACTGAATTCACGTTTTCCATGCCAAATATTTTCATAAATTTCTTCAAAGATCCACTTTCCTTTGTTATATTTTCCCTTCTGGGACCCCCAGACACATCATCACTGTTGCAAATCATTTTCTAGTCCCCACCTATAAGCAAAATTACTTGCTGAAAGCTGATTATTTCTCCCAGAATTTTCTTAAGATCCATTTTAGCAGTTTTCTGTGGAATATAAATACATGCCAGTGTAATCCTCCTCCTTTGCCAGTAGCTCTTTAGTACTACGAATGTACCATTATTATCTTTTTTTTCTTTTGTATCACTTTTCGAGCTCCTCTTGCAAGTTATATAAGTATTCTTCTCTTCCTTTGCCCCAAGGATTCCACTGAATAACCATCCTTAAAACCTTTCTTTGTCAAACTCACATGTTCAGTTCTTTCCAAGTGCGTCTTCTGTAGCATAGCTGTTTGCACTCTACATTTTTAATATAGTTCATTACTCTTTCTTTCTTGCATTTATCTTTGAGACTGTTGAGGTTTAAAGACATTACAGAAAGCATCATTTTCTTGAAAAGGTATTATTCCCACCGTTTATGTATAACAGCTGTTTTGTTAAATGTCTAGTTTGGTCTTTTGTGTTACATGCATATACTGTTTGGCAGATTAATCTCCATTTGAGCCTATGTAACATCTTACAAAACTTAATATATTGAAATCCTTCAGACAAAAATACTCACACACCCCTAATACCTATTAACAACACACAAAACTATGTACATCTTCAGATACTGAATTTTGCCCTCCTAATAGGAACAAATGTTCCAAACTGACAGCCACACACACAGTATTGAAATAACCTAAAAGAAAGGTTGCCTGTGCTAAGACACATGGTACAGCCGGTGCTTCTAAGTGCTGTCTGGCTTTGTCTTATCTTTATAGCTGTCTGAGCTGGGAAAACACTTGAATGCTTTCAGAAAACATTTTCTCCAAGCCAGTTTTCTTTTTCAGATCATCTCCTTGAGACGAGAACCAGACACAAAACTGCCAAGCATACATTTGTTTACTAGAAAAACCCTTATAGTGATAAATTTTATTTTTCATTTACTTGCTTTCTCTTAAAACGTGTTACTAGATTAAGTGAATGGCCTTAACCCAATCATTCCCCTATGCACGAATGAGAAAAACACATTAATTGTTCTTTTCTCATGCTCTTTTAACCATATTTTTTTCCTTTTCTTTTTTTTACATTGCATTGCCTTCATTTATTAAAACTGAACAAGGAAAAAGAGAGAAGAAAGGAGAAGGAAAAAATAAGAAAAAAAAACAGGAGCACCTGTTTACATTAGTATCCCCACTTAAAATAAGTGAGAAAACTTTATAGCATGCAAAGAAAATCATGCAGGTATTAAAATAGTACCATTAAGAAAAAAAATTGTTTTACTTTACTTTCTCCCTCCTCTTCCCCTCTCCTGAGTATTCTTCCTAACATTAATGACATGAATAAAGTAGGGTATATGTTTGAGTCCCCTACAAGTTTATCAAAGTCCAAAAAAGTCCGGTATTTCCAGATTTTTCTTGTTCTGTCATGTTTCACAAATATAAATTATTGTGTTGTAATCCCATATTTGTCAATTTACAAGTTACTGATTTTATTCTCCAAACATTAATGACCTGAAGTAGGACATATACTTTAGAGTCCACTATAAGTTTAACAAAGTCCAAGAAAGTCCAATATGTTCAGATCGTCTTGTTCTATTCCTGTTATCTCCATCTCCCATGTCCTCTCTCTGCTTCATTTCCAACGTACTCTCAGTTTTTCTAGTCGACTCTTGTTTTTTTTTCCTTCTCGCAAGCATTTTCCATTGAACATTGGCAAAAGTTTCACTGGCACAATCTCTCTTTGCCCTTTATTACCAGAAGACCAGGATGCCAAATCTCTTGTTTCACAGCTCACTGTTTGTTGGACAAACTTTTGTATTTTTTCATTAGCATGTACTTCAACAAAAAGTGATTTTGTCCCTCCAGGGAAAAATATTTTGAGGGTAGCTGGGCACAGCAGTTTGAATCTCATGTCTCCTCCTGGACATTCTCTGA
Organism: Protopterus annectens; assembly: GCF_019279795.1. Classification (NCBI taxonomy): domain Eukaryota; kingdom Metazoa; phylum Chordata; order Ceratodontiformes; family Protopteridae; genus Protopterus; species Protopterus annectens. The sequence continues at coordinate 1,072,965,697 of NC_056739.1, forward strand.
ATAATGCATTTACTCCTCTTCTGCCTGGTGTAAGAATAGCCGTTCTCCACAAACACTCTGCGGTCTCCCACTTTTAGTACTTTGTCCTTCTACCACAGTTTTGTCAGAATCAACTCCTTCTGCTGGGAAAATTGCATCTTTATTATTAAAGGTCTACGTTGCTTTCTCATAGCCAGCTTTGGAGCATTCACATAGTTATTTATTTGTGCTTTCATAAACTTAATACAGTGTGCTCCTTCCATCTTCTCTGCTACAGCAAAAAATCTCAGGTTTTCCCTACATGCTCTGTCCTCTAATTCTGTTATTTTTAAAACATCTTGTCTTGTGAAGTCTCATATTCAGCCAGCCTTTTCTTCATTTTAACCTCTGCGTTTTGCAGTTTTATACATTATCTGCATATCTGTTTAAAACTTCTTCCATTTTTTTCCAGCCTTGTATTGTTTGAGTTGATATACTGCATCAGTATTTCTTTTATTTTAATCAGGTGTCTGTGCAGTTGCTTTATACTTTCCTTTAGGTCACTAGAAGTCATGTCTGGAGCTCGCACTGTTTTTTGAACAGCTGCAGTACTTTTCTGAAATGGTGTTTTTCATCACCTTTTGTAGTGAATTTTCCTTCAGGTCTTATGTATTTTTTTTTTCCTGGCACCCAGGCAGTGCATTTACTAGCCAGTTACTGAAATGTACCCAGAAATTTAGGTCCACTGGCTTTTTCTGCTAAGTTTCTGTTTTCACAGTGGGAGAGCTAGAATTAAGCTGTTACTCATTTTGCAGCCATCTTGGAAGATGCAACCTGTTACCTCTTTTTTCTTTTTCAAGTTTCCTGGTAACACTAGGTTAATGGATGTTTTATTATCACATCCATATTCACCGAGACTTTAGATGTTTCTTAAAGTTTAATGTGTGTGGATTAAAGTGGTTTAAAGTATTCCCGGCTCCACAAAGTCTGCTCTTCACTTTTTCCCTTAGAACTGTTCTAAATCTCAAAGTAAGCACTCTATCTTCATTCTAAAGCCCTGCAGATGCTCATATAAGTAATCTTATAAGTAAGCACTAATAAACTAAAGCGCTACACCCTCTTATACTCCCTTTAAGTACTTGGCTCCCTATTGGTCCTTTTTGATCAGTCAAAAAGTAGTTCCTTATACTATTCTGGCATGTCCAAAAGTCAGTTTCGGGTTTACTCTCCAGTCCAGCTGGTGAATCTGGGAATCTTGAGGCAATGTTACAACTGCCTTATGTACACAGACCACCCTCTCCTCCTCCCAACAAGCTCAAATATATGTGAGAGATGCAACTATATAGCCAAACTGGAGGCTGAGCTCTCTCAACCCAATACTGGCGCAGTCAGTCAGGAGGAGAAGGTAACCACACACACCACAAATCCAGTCTCACATAGACCTATCGCAACAGAAAACCAAACACATAAACACACAAAAACATACTCGGAGGCTCTAAATAAAAATCTGCCCAAGCAGCAGAGACCTCCAAAGCAGACATCCAAACAACCGCTACCACACAACAATACCCACGTATCACATAGTTCACAAAGTCAGTGTGCCACACAGTCACAGCCCTTAAGGCTAAACAACACACCTAATACACTTGTAATAGGTGACTCTATTGTCAGACGCACTGATGTCCCACTCACCAGGCTGAACAAGGAGAAGGTCACTGTAAGCTGCCTGTCGGGTGCCAGGATCCACCACATAACACAAGCACTCAAGTCACTCCAACGCAAGTACAAATATGACTCTGTCATTGTCCATTCTGGTGTAAATGACCTGAGACTTACCTCCCTGGACTGCATGAAAAGAGACATAGAGGAGCTCTCTGATCATGTAGCCCAGGCCGGTATGACCCTGACCTTGAGTAGCATCTTACGCTCACCAAAAATGATGCCACAGTATAAAGACAAAATGATCAATTTTAACAATTGGCTAAAGTATTGGTGTCATTCAAAGGGGATCCAGTGTCTGTCAGCCTGAGATGACATGCTCGACAAGCCATGTTGCTTCGCTAGGGACGGCTTGCACCTGTCACCCCTGGGCTTTCGAATACTGGCTAAGGCTCTTGCCACCCCCATAGTGCCTTTTTTAGGCAAGGCTCAAAAGACAAACCCACCTCCATAGACAACACAAAGAAAAAGAAACTAAGGGTAATGCTGCTCAATGCCAGAAGTCTAAACCTCAAGATGCACTCACTCAAAGCTCTCCTCAGTATGGAGAATATCGATATCTGTGCAGTAACAGAAACCTGGTTCAAGGCTCCCAAGAGCACCCCAGCACTACCAGGTTATACCTCATACCATGCTTTTCGGCCCCAAAACTCGGACCGAACCACAAGAGGAGGGGGAGTATCCATATTCATCAAAGATACCCACACCTCCAGGTTAGTGGCACTGCATGAAGCATCTGAGACCATCCGTGTGCAACTAACAGTGGGCAAAACTGCCTTTCAGTTTGTAGCCTGCTACAGATCACCCTCCCAAACTCAGAAACCCCACTCGGCTTTCCTGAGAACACTGGAGAATATGAAGGTCTCTCCAAACACCATTATATTGGGTGACTTCAACTACCCAAACATAGACTGGGAGCACTACTCAAGCCCCAACACCCTCGCCCAACGGTTCCCAGAATTTATAAACTCAAATGCTATGGAGCAACTGGTCACCACTCCCACAAGAGGGGAAAACATATTGGACCTGATCATCACCAACATGAGGACTCTGTGTTCCATACCAGAGGTATACCCCTCATTGGTAAGATCTGGCCATAAATTAATCTCACTGGACATCCATATCCCGTCCCCACCCCCAGCCAAGGAAACCACGGTGAAGAACTTCTCAAAAGCAAACTTCACACTTCTCAAAACCGAGGTGGAATCCCTCAAAGCCCCCGGGCCAGTGGGAAATACGGCCCAAACCGCAGAATCCTTTACAAACGCTTTCTATGGACACCTACAGGAATGCATGGATCGTGCTATCCCACATAAAACCAAGACTCATTCCTCCAAAGGCAGGAGACCTGTCTGGTGAACCCCAGCCATAAATAAGCTGTACAACAGAAGGAGGTAGCTACTACATGATAGAGCAAAATCCCAAAAAGGGAAGGCATCTCTGATCAGTACTAGCAAGAAACTACAATCCCTCATAAAATCATCTAAGGCCAGCTTCGAAAGAAAAATTGCACAAGATGCTAAAGATAATCATAAGGCCTTCTTTAGTTATGTCAGGAACCTGGGTGGCAACTCCCAGATATGCTCTGAGTTAGTTCAAAATGACAAAAAATACACTGAACCCACAGACATTGCCAACATCCTGGCAGACAGGTTCAGTGCAAACTTCTCCCCCCTTCCCCCCCAAAAGAGCAAATGTCTATCCCAACAGAGTGTAGCCTCCCTGACATCACAGATGCACAGGTGAGAGCTGCCCTCTCCAAAGCAAAAAACACAGCATCAATGGGACCGGACGGTGTCCCGGGCTGCATCTTACATGAACTCCAAGAAGAACTGAACCGTCACATAAAGTCACTGTTCACTCTCAGCTTTACTACAGGATATGTACCCAAGGAATGGCGTACAGCAACAGTGGTCCCACTCCACAAAGGTGGTGCCACAATGGACCCCGGAAACTATCGCCCTATAAGCCTGACTAGCCTGGTCTGAAGAACTATGGAGCGTATCATCATGAAACTCATAAACAAAGACATTGGGAACCTCCAAACACTGGATCCTACCCAATTCGGCTTTGTTAAGGGCAGATCTTGCCTCTTGAACCTGGTCGACTTCTTTGAAACAGTCACCAAGGCCATAGATGAAGGGAAGGTAGTCCACACAGCCTACCTGGACCTCGCAAAAGCTTTCGACATAATACCCCACTCGGGCATCATAAATAAAAGCTCACCAGTTTAAATATCAACCCCTATGTCACAAGATGGGTTGCAAACTGGCTCAGGGATGGAACCCACATGGTCAGAATTGCAGGTGCCATGTCAGACACTAAACCAGTTACAAGTGGTGTCCCACAAGGCTCAGTCCTGGGACCTCTCTTGTTCGATATATATTTCTCTGAGGTACAGGCTAACATGGGAGGACTATGGCTGACCAAGTTCGCAGATGACTGTAAACTGGGTGCCATAATCGACTCACCGACTGACACAAGCATCCTCCAAAAGGATCTCACAGAGACGGATAACTGGTGCCAGAGCCATGGCCTAAAGCTAAATGCCAAAAAGTGCATAGTCATCCCTTTTGGGAAAAACAAAGTGCCCACAAATTACCACATAGGTGGTAATCCATTAAGTACGGAAGAATTAATTAGGGATTTGGGAACCCAAGTAGATAGCAATCTCTCCTTTGACAATCATGTTGCCAAAGTGGTTAGGAAGACCTGCTATATAGTCCACCTTATCACGAAAGGGTTCACGGCTAGATCAAGAGAGGTCATTGTGCCCCTCTATTCATCACTCATCAGGCCCATAATCGAATACAATGCCCCATTTGGGATGTACCTTACCCGACATCTTCAGCAACTGGAAAGACCCCAAAGGTACCTCACCAAGAGGATCAAGGGACTCAAACAGATGCCTTACGCAGGTAGGCTAAAGAAACTCCAGCTCTACTTAGTTGCTTACCGCCTACTCAGAGGCGATCTGTGCCTGACGTATAAAGCCATGTCCAACCCAGAATTAATGGACATGCTCCATCTCAGGAAATCCAAATCCCTTAGAGCTACATGCTCCAGGGACTTAAACCTCAGCACAGAAATAAATAGGACATGCTGGAGGGACAGATTCATATCCCAGAGGCTCCCCTCACTCTGGAACAAAATCCCAATCCATGTTGGGCAGAGTCCCTCAATGACCCTCTTCAAGAGAAATCTTGGCGAGTGGATGGGAGATCGTAGGTTTACCCCTGAGATCTCTTCTGTGTCCCTACTAGACAGAGGCACAGTAATCTAACCTCAAAAGGGCTATCTTCTGTGACCTACTATACAGAGGCACAGTCAACTAATCTAAAAGGGTGGCGAAAGCCAAACACACTCTGGCTAGGCTTATAAATGCCCTAGGGCAGATAGCCTAGTATCAACCTATGAACCACATTATCAGTTCTCTGCTTTGTTCTTTGGACTATCCACTGTACCAGAAGTACTCACAAAGTGTCTAGCTCCAGTCATAGCTCATTGCAGGCTGCAGGGTATCGACATTTGTTCCATATTTAGAAGACTTGCTTATATTTGCAGAGTCTTTCTCAAAGTGTTAGGAATCTCTGTCTTGGATGAGAGATCTCTTACACAAATTGTGATTCCAAGAGAACATTCAAGAGTCTTTCTTAAATCACACACACCAGATTGTGTTCCTGAGATGTAAACTAGTCACCTCAGTTCAAAGACCTCTTCTTCCTCAGGAAAAATAGATTTATATGTAAATCTGTTTCTAAGGTTTTCCATTCAAACTTTGGTGTCTGCAAGGAAATACCTCACGGTTTTAGGTCACAAGACTTTTATGATTCTCATGATACCCCTAGTAAGACTCCACATGAGAAAGATACAGTTGTATCTGAAGTATCTTTGGTCCCAACACCAACAACTTTTGTCATTTTTTAGAAGAGAAATAATTTGATGGCGACAACATAGGTTCATAAGTAGGTACTAGGCTATTGGCCCTAGGGCTTATATAAGCCTAGCCAAAAAATGTACCCTGGCTTTCGCCACCCAAGAAAATTATTTTCCTGTGGCCCTGTCGAGCAGAGCCACAGAAGTGATCCCTGTAGTGAATTTCCCATTTCCCATCCAATCATCAAGATTTTTCTTGAAGAGTGCTAATGAGGAGCTCTGTTTGACATAGATAGGTAGTCTGTTCCAGAGTATGGGAAGTCTCTGGGTCAGGAATCTATCCCTCCAGCATGTTCTGTTTATTGTGGTAACAAGGTTTAGGTCCCTAGAGTGTGTAGCTCGGAGAGATTGGGATTTCTTTAAGTGGAGCATGTCCAGCAGCTCTAGGTTTGACATAGCTTTGTATGTTAGGCAGAGATCGCCCATGAGTAGGCGATATGCGATGGAGTAAAGCTGTAGTTTTTTGAGACGGTCTGCGTAGGGCATCTGTTTGAGGCCAGTAATCCTCTTTGTGAGGTATTTCTGTGGTCTTTCAAGTTGTTGTAGATGTCTTGTGAGGTACATACCAAAAGGGGCATTGTACTCTATAATGGGTCTAATGAGTGATGAGTAGAGGGGAACAATGACGTCTTTTTTTATGAGATGAACCACATAGAAGGATTTCCTGACCACTGTGGCGATGTGATTATCAAAGGAGAGACTACTGTCCACCTGTGTCCCAAGGTCTCATCACATTTTCGGCATTAAGTAGACTACCAGCTATGTGGTAGTTCATGGGTACAGAGTTTTTACCAAAGGGGATGACAATACACTTATTGGCATTGAGCTTCAGGCCATGGCTTTGACACCAGGTATCTGTCTCAGTGAGGCCCTTTTGTAGTTTGTCCACATCGCTAGAAGTTTCGATTATGGCTCCTAGTTTGCAATCATCTGCAAACTTTGTTAGCCAAAGACCTTCTGTGTTAGCCTGCACTTCAGAGAAGTAGATACCAAACAGGAGAGGACCCAGGACTGAACCCTGTGGTACTTCCACTTGTCACTGGTCTGAAGTCGTATTTGGAATCCGCTACTTTCACAGTGTGGGTTCTGTCCGAGAGCCAGTTGGCAACCCATCTTGTGACATAGGGATTTATACCTAGTTTAGTGAGCTTATCTATAATTCCAGAGTGGGGATGGTGTCAAAAGCCTTGGCGAGATCTAGATACGCTGTGTGAACCATTTTACCCTCATCTGTGGCTTTGGTGACTGCTTCAAAGAAGTCAATCAGGTTTAGGAGACATGATCTGCCTTTTACAAATCCAAACTGGGTAGGGTCCAGAATTTGGAGATTACCAATGTCTTTGTTTATGAGTTCCACGATGATACGTTCCATGGCCTTGCAGACCAGGCTCATCAGGCTAATGGGGCGGTAGTTCCCGGGGTCCATCGTGGCTCCCCCTTTGTGGAGTGGGATAACCATCGTGGTGCGCCATTCAGTAGGTACAAAGCCTGAGGTGAGGCTATGATTGAGCATGGTACTTAGGTTGGGTGCCAGTTCATTCTGTAGTTCGTGTAGAACGCAGCCTGGGATATTGTCAGGTCCCATGGATGCTGTGTTCTTGGCTTTGGAGAGTGTATTTTTACCTGTGCAGCCGTGATTATAGGAACTTTGCATTCTTCCGGTATAGAGATGGGCCCTCTAGGGGCGAGAGGGGGGTAAAGTTAGCACTGAACCTATCTGCTAGGATGTTGGCAATATCAGTTGGTTCTGTATATTTAGTGCCATTGTGCTGTAACTCAGAGCAGATCTGAGTGTTTCCATTGAGATTCTTGACATAGCTATAGAATGCTTTGTGGTTGTCTTTAGAGTCAGTGGCAATTTTGTTTTCATAACTAGCTTTGGAGGATTTTATGAGGGATCTCAGCTTCTTACTGAGGTTGACCAGGGAGTTCCTCCAGTCATGGGATTTTACTCTTTTTTTGCAACAGCTTCTTTCTTCTGTTGTAGAGTTTGTTCATAGCAGAGGACCACCAGATTGGCTTCCATTTTTTGGAGGATAACATCTTGGTTCTGTTAGGGATAGCATGATCGATGCACTCGTGTAAGTGATTATAAAGTGCATTTGTGTAGGATTCAGCAGTCATACCTCTATTGTCCATCTGTATGGGTGTCTTAAGAAGTGTGAAGTTGGCTTTGGAGAAGTTTTTTTACGATGGTTTCCCTAATTGGGGGTGGGGGTGGGGGTGGAATATGGATGTCTAGGCTGATTAGCTTATGGTCGAATCTGACCAACGAGAAATTGACCTCTGGTGAGGGACACCGGTTTCCCGTGTTGGTAATGACCAGGTCTAGGATATTGCTGCCCCTGGTGGGGGTGTGAATAAGTTGATCCAAGGCATTGGAATTTATGAATTCTAGAAAACATTGAGCAAAAGAGTTGGTACATGAGTAGTTTTCCCAGCTAATGGTGGGGCAGTTGAAATCGCCCATTATTAGGGTGTTGGGTTGTACCTTAATACTTTCCAGTGTATCAAGAAATGAGATGTGGGAATCCTGGGGCATGGTGGGGGGTCTGTAGCAAGCTACAATTTGGATTGCGGTCTTGCCTAGAGTTGGTTGTACTTGGATAATCTCGGATGCATTATGCTGTGCAACTAGCTTGGAGGTGTGGATATCCTTAATGAATATGGACACGCCTCCGCCTTTAGTGCTTTGTTCTGGGTTAGGTGGCCGAAAGGTGTGGTATGAATTGAAGCCTGGTAATGCAGGGGTGCTCTCTGGAGCTTTGAACCAGGTCTCTGTCACTGCACAGATGTCCTTAAATCCATGTCTCCCCTGCTCCCTCCCTGTTCCAAAGCAGTCAGTCACTACTGATGCCTCAGATTCTTCTGGGGAGCCATTTCAGAAGGGATAAAAGTGCAGGGTGTGTGGGACACCAAGGCAGATGCAAGGACATAAATATCAAAGAGATGCTTGCCCTGATCATGTCACTCAACTCTGAACCATCATTGGTCCTCAGGACCTCTTCAAGTTATTATAGACAATTCCACAGACATGTGGTACATCAACAAGCAGGGGTAACCATGTTGCACCCCTTTTGCAGACTAGCCATGTTAACTTGGATTGTAGCTTCACAGCACAGTCTTACTCTACAGGCATCCTACGGTCCATCAGAACAGAATTGTGTGGTAGAGAAGCTGATCAGGACCAGGGCAGACCCTCATGAATTGAAACTAAATTGGGGGGAGGGGGGTCTTCCAATATTTGATCTGTGTGTAGGGAGTTCCTCATGTAGACCTCTTTATCTCCTCTGTGAGCAATTAGCTGGCAAGATTCTGTTCCAGGACTCCATGCAAAAGGGCCAGGAAGATTGGATGCCTTTTCTTTTCCTTGGACAGGAATGTTCCTGTAAGCTTTCCACTAAGGTTACTTCTAAAGATTCAAAAGGAATCCCCTAAGATCATCATGGTGACTTCCTTCTGGACAGACAACCATGGTTCTCCTATCTTTTGGAAATGGTCAGGGGCAATTACCACAAACTTCTTCACTGACTGGATTTACTCACACAAGAACTGAGGTGTTTCATGCACTCTGACATCAGTCAACTTCAGTTGACTGGCTGGATGATAGGGTCTTAATTGCTTTTAGGCACCTGTTTACTGAGGACATTCAGTAGGTACTAATGGAGGCAAGAAAGTCAACTGCTAGAAAATCGTATATTAGCACATGGAAAATGTTTCTAGTTGGTGCCAGCAACAAAACCAGCACCCATTCAGAGCTAGTTGTTCTCTGGTTTTACAATATTTGTGTGAGTTGCTATCCTATGGCTTTTCTTATTCTTCTGTCAAGGCTCATTTATCAGCCATTTCAGCATGTCTGCCCATGAATCCTCCTCTTTCAATGTAATCTTATTCCAAAATAGTTTTGAAAAGAGGTTTGCACAAAAGGTTACCAGGTAAACTGGTGGCCCAACCTTGCAATCTTAATTTTGTGTTGGAGAATGTAACACTTGCTCCATCTGAACCCGCTAACACAGCTGATTTGAGGTTCTTCACATGGAAAATAGTTTTACTGATTGCTCTAACCTCTGCAAGGAAAATGTCTGAGTTGCAATATCTTTTGGTGCGTTAACCCTGTCAAAGTTGTTTCACAAGGATAGGGTTTCTATGAGACCTAATCCTTTTTTTATGCATAACGTGGTATCTGAGTTTACTTTAAGGAAAACTATCCATCTCCCTGTTTTCTTTCCTGAATCCAAAAAAGAGTGTGAAAAGACACCTGTTGCCTGTGGACACAAAATGTTCACAGGCAACGTTGATACTATCTTGACAGAACTAAACCTTTCAGATCTTCGGATCAGTTGTTCATTTCTTATGAAGGAAAGGAGAAACAACCTCTGTTTACCAATAGTTGTGTAAGGATATTACCTTTTGTTGTATTCACCATAACAAAACTATTCCAGGCAGGATAAAGGCCTACACTTCCAGGACCTTGGCTTCATCTGTGTTTTTGGAAAGGGTTGGGTTCTAAAAGCTGCTGCTTGGTCCACTGTACATACTTTTACAAAGCACTTTAACTTGATTCTTACTCTAGGCCCAGGTCAGACTTTGCTGGGACCATTTTGTAGGGACAACTGGAATATTCTCCTTCCATCTCCCAAATGTAGTATAGCTAAGGATGCTGCAGCACCCATCAGTATGATGAACATAGTGCAGATGTGTAAGTAACTTACCATAACAGTAGACATTCAAGTGATCACTGCTGCAGAAGCTGCTCCCTCCTTCCATCCTCCTTATGTTTTGGTATTTTGTATGCCATTGTGTGGACATTTATTTTTTTTTCTTTCTAGCATTGTCCCTTCAGAGCTCAGCTTCCTCTTTGCTGTCAAGAAAGCTCTGAAGGGCTTGGTAACCAAACATGTCTTTTAGTCAACTCTGCTCAAACTACTTGACAGTTTGGGCATGTGGAAAGTGTCCTGTACCTTTGGAAGCTGGCCAGCTGTTATATCCTTGGCAGGATATAACAATATGGCTAAGGCTACTGCAGCAGTGATCATTGAACATCTACTGCTATGGTACATTTACTTACACAACTGTATTTTCAACACTTCACTGGACTGCACATTGTTTTTCTCCCTTATACACTTTGTAATAATGGCACAGTGGAATTCTCATAGTTAGCCCATAAACAGTAAGGAAACATCTTCCTCTCATGGATTACCTGTTGGTTAACATGCTTTTCTCATGATGCTATCTATGGGCAATAATACTAAAGAGGAAAGCCTTTCATTTTATGTGACCAGCCCTTATTTAGGCATTTGGCAAGAAAAGGTGTTGCCTCTTCTTTTCTGCTACCCATTACTACATTGAATTGTTGTCCATAGATGAAACTGTGACTGTAAGGCTTTCTCACTTTGTGAAGCACAGTGTTCTGTCAGGTTTGTACTTGTTGTCTCACACTAATTTCCTTTGGTTTACTGTGTACACTGCCCTTGAATAGGGTATTCCCAGCCATTGATGTTGTGCTTACTTCGTGCGAATGAATAGTTGTCAGTCAGGTGCCATAAACATTTCTTGCTACTTATCTTGGTCAGTCATCCAACAGTTGCTCTTCAAAGAGCTTTCTGGTGTTTCTGTTTTTTATTTGTCACAATATTTTATTCAGTTTATTTGTATGTGTACTTGTTTATTTCCTTCATGCCGTAGGTCATGTTAACCCCCCCAACTCTGACCTGTATATTCACCAGCCTTTTGTCTGTTTTATGAAATATAAAGAATGGTTACACAGCTGAGTTCTTGGTGTTTCTGGGTCAAGTATATTTCCATTGAATGTTGCGTCCTTTCTTAGTTATACTACTTGAAGGACAGCATAATGTTAGCTCTTGTGTGCATTCAGTAATGCTTGAAGAAACAAAATTAACAGAAAAGGTTAGACATCCTTGATGTAGAATAAATAGGCTAAGATGTTGAAGAAAGAGCTCAAAAGGCTCCAGGAACGCATCATGTAGAACCATCATCATGGGCCATAGAAAGTATTACCTTACAATCTGGTTTTGATCCTTGACCCTCACCTTTGACCATTGCTGTGCTTTAAATATATCCCTTGACTAAACAAGCCCCAAAACTAGGTGAAGGAAGGCAGAGCCTCCCCCCTCATGTGTATTTTTAAGTTGTTGTAGGTGTGTGTTCTCTCTCTTCTCCTCTCTCAGAACATATGGGACTAAGGCTGATTATCCCCTCTGTGCATTTCTTCTCCTCCATAGTTCCCATACTGTTGCTAGTTCCATCTGCATGTGCTCCACCTTCAGCAGTACTGCCAACATCTGTCACTGTAATTAACTGCTGTCTTCATTTTCAGTGCTGTCAGTGGCTAAAGAGAAATTGATAGCTGCTGTGTTGTCACAGGAGAAAACTTAGAGTAGAAGCTGAGTAAATTTAAAGACTATTCTTTTATTTAATAATATCCCTCTCCTTTCTTTGAAGTCATCCTGAGATTGATTCTGAAGGATAGTCTCAGTGGTGCAATCATAGAAGAAATTAAATTCCTCTTCTCTTCTTCACTCATATGTTTTTGTGACTCTGCTGCTCCCTATCCTCTCCTCTCCTCTCCTCTAGCACTAGCCATTAAGGAGACAGATAGGAGTAACAGAACACCAAAAGGGTTAACTTATAGCGAAAGACAGTTCATGGGCAAACAGGGTAATGGACCTCCCCCAGCCATACCAAAATCCCATTGCTGAAATTTCTCCACCCCATTTACCATAAACCACTATTCAGACCTGTCAGCATATGTACTCTCTTCTTTACTTTACAGTGATAGCCAAGAATTGGATTTGATTTAAAACTTTTATGTCATGTTTTAAAACAAAGCGCTCTCACATTAAACAGACTTAGCATGAGCAACAGTAAACTTCTGTTCACTTGACACTTAAAATGCAACTGTCAGGCCATAAAACCCCAACATATATGCTGTATATGCTGGGATTCAGAGTCAAATAGCATGTAGTGAAGCACTAATCAGCACCTCTGCGAAAGCTACAGGAATTCAAATGACAAATGTATAATGCATTTGCCAACAACCTTGGACAGCACACTGGACAAAATGTCCCTTTTCAGGAGCAGCCTGAGCACACCTACGTGTGCATAAAAACATGCTAAATTAAAAGCGTATTCCTAGTTAAAATAGTAGTGTTAAACTTGAAGACTTCATGCTGTCTAGTTTATTCACCGCCAAATAATGAATACACTGTCATCAGTCAACAAACAAGTACACCAAGGAGTATACTAAAAAACATAGCTTATATGATGATGCTTGTATTTACTGTAATTGATTACTTCCTTAACACCATAACTATTCTAGGTTACAGGAACCAAGTATTTACCACACACACACACACACACACACACGACCATCAGTTACAGACCTTGTATGACTGCATGCACATCAGATGTTTGCTTGCAGTCAAACTAAATGAACAAATGCATGGTTATGACCTAGAAGTATATTTTAGGTCACTGCTGTGAGAACCATACATTGCAATCCATTGCACCACCATGCTCATCACACTTTTTAACTCAAGAACCAGAGACAAGCATCCAAAATCAGGAACAAATGTTAAATACTGGTCTTAGAAAGTTACTACCATAGCAGGTTTTGTATTAGCATGCATTTTCCAAAGAGTTTGAAGTCTGAAACTCACATGTTTGTTGTTATTTTTGTGACTACAGTCCACAACGGTTTACCAGAAAGCCACAACTTTTATAAGGAACAGGCCACAAATATGAAGGGGAAAAAAAGGTAGTTGAGAACTATGCCCTCTACATGTACACACACCACATACATACAAGCATTTTCTGAAATTACAGAAGTGAAAGGAAAACAGTAGCTCTCATGTGGGACACAAGACCTCCTGCATATTGAGCTGGCATGACTACTGCTAAACCAACAAGAGCATCTGAATATATATTTCATTTTCCCTTTAAGAGCTTTTTCATTTCAAATAAGAAATTCTGAGCAGAATGATTAAAGTCAAATTATAAACATTCACACATACAAAATCAGAGAAGCCTGCTGTTCAGGCAATGCTAGAATCACAAATGTAAAAGGAAAATGGTAGCTTTCATTACCTCCAGCATACTACACTGGCGTCACTACAACTGGACCAGCAAGGGCCTCTGGCCTGATGGCATTCAGCTTTCTCTTGAGAGCTCTTTTCTTTAACCTAGGAAATCCCCAGCATGGCTGGAGGTCTCAGGTTCAAGTACAAAATGAGAGGTATAATTTTCCTTTCACTTCTTTGATTCTAACTGTGTCTGAACAGTGGGCATCCCTGCATTTGTGCGTGTCTTTTTCCTTGTAGTTTGGCCAAGCATTTTCTGAAGAATACAAAGTCTGAAACTTGCATGCCTGTCATTATTATTAGTGGCTGCAATCAGCAAACATTTGTCAGAAAGGCACATGTTTTACAAGGAACAGACCAAATTACGTCTTTCCTTCTTTGCTCAGAAATTCTAGACAAAACCAAGAATAATCTGTGTGGGAGTGAGGGGTGGAGCAAAAGCCCAAAAGGGACAATGTTTAAAGATTATTTTATCTATTTCTTAACCAGGTAGACCCACTGGTCAGTGCCCCTTTTCAGGAGCAGTATATAGATGGCTGACTTACTCAAAATCACACTGTAGGAAATGGAGATAAAGGATTCAGGCATAGTAGTGTTGACTACAAGAAGCAGTTCATTAACATCACAAAGCCTTAGGAGCCAGACAGCTCTAATTCTCTTAAAATGTTAACAGAACAATAGGTGTTACTTGGACATGCATTTTCTGAACAGTAAGAACTATGAAGCTGTAATGACTGGCATTATTGACTAACTTGAATCCAGAGTGATTTACCAGAAAAAATAAAGTAATGAGGGACAGGGTGTAAATATGATGTAAATTTGAGATGTTCTACAAAATCAAACAGATAAGAGGCAGATTACTCTTACTTAACAGAACAGGTTTTGCATCTGTGTTTTCTGAATGACATTGTTGTAGCATTAACTGACTGTAATCCTCAGTGATTTATGAGAAAATGAAGAAGGTAATGAACTTCTGGCAGCTGGTAGGGAGGATTCATTTTCCAAATTTTTAATTAATTGCTTCCTGTAGTCAAGGGTAGAAGACGTGACTCTTTCTGCCTCTATTTGCCTGGTGTATGACTCTGAGCGAGTTACTTAACCATGCAGTCCTCCTGGGTTGTCCCTAAAAAGTGGTTTCACCTGGTTAAAAAAAAACTCTGCCTGGTTCAAAAGTACATGTAAAATAGGCAGGGTATACATATGATGAAGAATCTGAGAGATGTTTATACTGATTCTCTGAGTAAGAATTATGAAGATTTGACTTACTGGCATGTTTTAAGAGTTTATTCATGTAGTGGACCTTTAAGCACAGGACTTCGTAGTAATGTGCAGGTTTGAAATTTGTTTAGTCTGAGCACAGGAAGATCCCAGGACTTCAATTTGAGATTAGTTTGAGGACACACACACACAAAATGTTATTTATAGTGGAGAAGTAACAACCTCAAAGCACTTCCTGGAGCCCTCCACATGAAGAATGTTCACGATGTGGAGGCAGTACTGTGAGGCAAACTAGCACTTCCTGCAGCCCCCAAGATGGTTCTGGCTAGACAAAAATGACCACTTTCTGTTTCTGACTGTGAGAGAGCGCCAAGAACTCTTTTGTCTTGGATGTATATTTGAGCCAGTGAAAGACAGAGAGAGAGAGAGACTTCCTGGAGCTTTTTGCAAATCAGAGCAGCCAAGCAATAATCTGTGTTAGAAAATCTCTGTGGGAATGGAAATGGAGGTTTCATTTTTTTCGCAACCTAATATTACTACTGCAGTTAGCTTATCCCCTCCATGTACTTTCCTACAGAAACAAGCATCCCTTTCATCAGATGCTAAAACCCAGAATAAAGGATTATTGACAAATTTGAGAGGGAATTCATCCAATATGTTATTTTCATTCCTCCTTGACGAATGGGTCTCTGATCCAACTCTGATGCAAAACCTGTTCTGTTAAGTAAGAGTAATCTGCCTCTTATCTGTTTGATTTTGTAGAACATCTCAAATTTACATCAGATCTCAGTCTAGGAGATACTGACTCTGGAGAGAAGCAGGGCCAAGCTGACTGCAGATTCTAGGATCCGACTCTCTAGCTCCTGCCTTTACCCATAATTCCCCAACCACTGTATTACCTCAGATCTCGTTTGCCTCTCTAAATATTTGGTCAGGATTGAGCTCTCTCGAGCTCAACATCTTGTTTCTTTGGGGGGATAGTGAGTAAAAACTTTAAAGTTTAATTTTCTTTCTTGTTTACCTCTATAGTATCCTTTCTTTACCATCCTTTGCTATTCTTCCTTACCATCTCTGATAATTTCCTTTTCTTTATCTTCTCTGTAAGGTGGTATTATTTGTATTACCACTGTTGGTATAACTACTCTCTCTAGTGTTTATTAAAATAAAGAAATGAATACATTTTTCTTTTTATTTTGTCCGTGGACTTTGCCATTAGACTTTGTTCTCAGGTATGGTTGAAAAGCCTACTGGATTTAAAAAGTGCACTCCCATGGGGAGTGCATCTATTGTTTAGGCCCTTCCCACCCTGACACTTCGTCTACTGTTTGTGCTGGCTTCAACACCAGAGCCATTAGAGATCAACAAAAAAAAGCTAGTGCTTAAGGGCCTTCTCCCTACTTCTCTGCCCTTTTCTGCTGTTTCTACTTCAGGGGCTCAATCCCCCGCTCAGAAATCAAAATCCTCTGAGCCCAGGGGACATAGAAGGCTCTCTGTCAGGCCTCTCAAACCCACTCCGACATCAGAGCCTGCAGCTAAGGTTTCCAGACACTCTGATCTGAAACCCTCGGATCCATAGCCTTCTACTTCAAAGTTTTCTCAGCTTCGAAGCCCCTGCTTCTCTCCAGAGTCAGTATCTCCTAGACTGAGATCTCCTTTCCTACAGGAGACTCCAAGAAAGTCTTCTCGACCTCCTTCTACTTCCTCTTCGATCAGGTCCTACCAAAGCCTTTCCGAAGCAGAAGTGGATAGAATGATGAGAAAATTTCTCAGAACACAGATAAAGTAGTTGCTTGACTCGTATATTTGGTAATCCAAATAAACATAGGAAAAATAGCAAAAAAAAAAAATGGAACCACAGCTGTAGTAAGATATCAGGTTTAATTTATGTTAAAACGTTAGGAATAAATAAAATCTGCTAGTAAAAACAAATTTTTGCCTCTAGGGCTTCTTCAGGAAAATAGTTTTACATTTCAAAATGCCACTACAATGCAGATCCCGTAGCAGCAGTTTAAAAAAAAAAGTCTCATTCAAACCAGGTGCAGTTTATGCATTAAATCTTTTTAATTTTACAAATTGTGTTTAAATCTGTCCATGGAGGTAGCATAAAGCACATAACAGAACTAGAAGAGATGAAGTGGATTTTAAGGGATAGATCTAAACACAGTTTGTAAAATTAAAAAGGTTTAATGCACAAACTGCACGTGGTTTGAATGAGACTTTTTCTTTAAAACCACTGCTATGGGAGTTACAGCAACAGGTACACTAGATCACATGATTTTTATTATTACTTAAATAGTGGCATTTTGAAATGTAAAACTATTTGTCTGAAGAAGCCCTAGAGGCGAAAGTTTATTTATTTTATTTATTTTTATTTTACATTTGTTGACCGGGATAGTCCGACTGGATACATATCCATTTTCAGCAGAGGCCCGGGGAGAAAAGCTCCAAACATACAAACAAAAACATGAGTACATATTAATGGTTTTACAACGTAACAGGGGAAAAAGCTCCAATTGAGCAGACAACAAAACATCCCAAGCAACAGTTAAATAAAAAGCAGATTTTTCAAGAAGCAAGGTGTGTCCCTCAAGAGGGGTTCACAATTTAACAGCATGTCATAGAATGTAAAAGTTAATTAACAGGTGGATTACAGCAACACTATATTACAAAGAAATGTACAGATTGCCATTGGAAGCATTTGTGAGCAAAAGGCTAGTAACACTGCTTCATTGCTGTTGACAGGGAGTTGCTGTTGAGTTAGGGAGTTATGAGGATTAATCAGGGTTGGAACATGGACAGAGCCAGTGCATTTTATAATAATGTTTAAGGCCATTTTTGAAGAGGCATAGAGAGGGTTCCAGGGTAATGTCTGCTGGAAGTGAGTTCCAAGTTTTCCCAATGGAGTTGGCAAGTAGGGAGTCACCAACTGAGTTATTAGCTTTCAGTGTTTGAACTAACAGCTTGTTGGATGAGCATAATAATCTGGACTTACTGTATGGTTTTAAGATATTTTTAAGGGCGGGGGTGTTTTCGGGTAGGTTGAGAATATTGTGTGCTACTATTAGCTGGTTGAACTGTATTAAACTTGGCAGTTCTTGCCACCCTAGGAGTTTGAGGTTGTGGCAGTGATGTGTCCTGTATGTTGATCCATTGGCGAACCTGACAATATGGTGGTAGCAGTGAGAGAGTTTAGAAAGTTCTGATTTGTTTAGGTTACAGAGTATAGGGGAAGCATATAGAAGGGTAGAGAGGAGATGAGAGTGGGCGATAGCGATTCTAGCTGTAGGGGTTAGAAAAGGTTTATTTCTATATAGTGAGCTGAGCTTTTTGTTAATGGTTTTGATAGTCTTATTGATGTGTAGGTCGAATTTGAGATTATTGTCTACTATTGCCCCTAAGAGCTTGGTTTGAATATCTGGCGAAATAGAGGTGCCATTGTTTGATGTTATAGTAAAGGAAAGTGGGGGGGGGTCTGCAGGTGTGGGTAGAGAGTAACAGTTTGGTCTTATTGGGATTCAACAGAAGACTATGATTAGAGAGCCACTTTTCAACTGTGTTGAATGTGCTCTGGGTTAGGGTTTGCAGGGCTGTTGGGGAGGAGGCTGAGCAGATCAGGGTAGAGTCATCTGCATACTGGATACAGGATGCATCTGGGATGGCAGTGGGTAGGTTATTGATAAAGATGGAAAAGAGTTAAGGACCTAAAATAGAGCCCTGAGGAACTCCAAGAGTGAAAGGTAACAGAGTGGATAGTTTGCCCTGCCAAAGTACGGCTTGTTGTCTGTCATTCAGGTAGGAATGGAACCACTGTATAGTATGGTTGTCCAGGGAAATAGATTTCAGAGAGTGGATGAGTAATTGGTGATTGACCATGTCAAAGGCCTTTGAAAGATCTAGAAAGAGGGCTGATGACAGCAGGTTATTATTTCTGTTTAGATTTATGGCATTAGTGAAGGAAAAGAGAGCTGAGGTAGTGCTATGATGTGGCCTAAAGCCATGCTGAGAGATGGCCAGTATCTGGTTCTGTATGAGATGGTACATAATTTGTTTGTGGACGCACTTTTCCATTATTTTGGCCAGTGGTGAAAGAATGGTGATAGGTCTGTAATTGGATAATTCTGTGGAACTTCCACCCTTGTGAAGTGGGATAACATGGGATATTTTCCAGATGGAGGGAATAGAGCCAAGAGTTAGGGACCTGTTGATCAGGATAGATATGGGAAATGCTATGACATCAGCAGCTATGTTTAAGATCTTAGCTGGGAGCATGTCAGCAGATAAGGTGGTGGGTTTCAGTTTTTTGATTAGTGACCGAATTTGAGTGGTAGAGACAGGTTGGAAGTTGAAGGGGTGTTGAGTAGTGGATATGATAATGGAGGAGCTAGTCAAGGGTGTCTTAGTGGTGGAGTTAGAGTGTATGAGAATGAGTTGGTTAGCGAGAGACTGGATTGTTTCAGTGAAGAAATTATTAAAAGCATTAGCTATGTTCTCTGGTGATTTTTGGATGTAATTTGTTGGGATTGGAGTGGTAGATTGTCCTGGATGAAGAAGGTGGCTAATACCTGCCCAGAACTTTTTGGGATTGTTTTGATGCTTCTGCTGCAGGTTTTGGTAGTAGCTTGTTTGTCTAGTTGAATGTATTTTTTGTGTCATTTCTAAGTGGCAGTATTTTAGTTGGTCGAGAGGGGCTTTAGTCACTCGCCAGATGGCCCAGGCCTTATTTCTAAGTTTGATTTTTAGTTTGGTTTCCTTTGTGAGCCATGGTGCTGAATTTGTTTTAGTTTTAATATTACGAGATGGGGTATGGGAGTCTAGGAATTTAGTATTAAAATAAGCCACTGCATCTTCCAATGGTAAACGTTTTAGGATTGCCCAGTTGACTGATTTAAATTCATTTTGGAAATTTACAGGATTGAAGTTTTTGGTATTTCTAACTGTTCTATAGGTAGGCTGGTGGGAGTTCTCACCCTTATCCTTAATAATGTAAGTTAGAGAGTGATCACTTAGGTCATCGGGGAGGGTCCCAGCTTTATACAAGTGGTGATGATTATTGATAAGAATCCAATCAAGAATACATTCTCTGTTATTAGGTTTGCTGATCCTGGTAGGAGCGGTTGTAGTTTGTCTGATCCCGAAGAGATTTATGTGGGTGACAGGGGATTCAGCTGCACAGGTGGTCCAGTCAATGTTGAAGTCACCAAGCACAATGGTTTCTTGGGGGTAGTTAGTGGATAACCATTGGAGGATATCTTCCAGGGAGGTTATATTGTTCCCTGGGGGAATGTAGATACAGACGATGTTTATGCATTTGTTGTGGTTAATTCGAAGTTTAGTTATAAGGATTTCAGCATTATTAAATGGGGGTCTCTATTAACACTTAGTGTGTTTTTATAGAGAACTGCTATTCCCCCTCCCTTTTTAGAAACTCGGTCTAATCGGTGAATATTATACCCTGGTGTTAATATCTCATCATCAGCAGTAGCAGGTTTTAGCCAGGTTTCTGTGAGACACATTATATCTGGGGAATGGACTGCTAATAGGGCATGTAGGTCATGTATTTTGTTGTTTATGCTTCTGATGTTTAGGTGAAAGGTGAGAAGAGAGTTAGTGGATCTAATGATGGGAGTATAGCTGTTGGAGTTAGTAACACTGTGAGAAGAGGGCCCGGGTTGGGATGGATGTCTCCATCTATTATTAGGTTGTGGTGAAGTCTGATGATGAGTTTTAGAACTTTATATAAACGTTTTAGATAATGTTTGTCTTTGGGGTTGGGGTTTAGGGTTTTAATTGGGTGGTGATTTTAAGGGGATGTGAGCTTAGTTGTTTGGGGAATAGTTTGGTAAGATGTGTTATTAGAGAAGTTAGGGGTACTGGTGTGATGAATACGGTAGTGGAATCCAAGGTAGTATTGACCTTCGTAGGCGGTGAGGAGGTAAAGGGTGGGTAGTATAGACAGCAGAGAGATAGCCAGTGAATGCATAGGTGCTGATGAACAAAGAGTCCTAAACATTTTAGGGCTTGAGGTTACCTGGATAAGATAAGAAGAAAGGAATAAAGAGTGGCAGAGTGACACTTTCTGTGATAAGACATAATAGGTATGTGTAGAGAGGCAGGGATAATCTTATGGTGATGAGAGATGCTGATTGGGAGGGAGGGGTGGGGTGATAGATGGTGATTGGAAGAAAGAGGAGGGGGTGGCTAAGTTAGTATAAATGTTGCATTACTGGGGGTGGGTGGGATATGGGGGCAGGGTGGGGCACGAAGCGAGCCAAGCCCGATCACAAGATACACACAGCCTGTCTGTAAGTAGACTGGCTATGTTCTCTGTTAAGTAGACTGGCTATGTTCTCTGTTTGTTGCTTTTCTTTATTTTCAGACAGAGAGTACACTAGCTTGCACTAAACGCTACCCATTTGTTTTTTGAATAAAGGTAGGGTAACTGGTTGTATTTTTGGAAGGTTTTGTGCACCTTTAGATGGAAAGAGGCTCCCTAAGTGGGTAACTGGTGGATACCTTGCAGTGCTATGGACCCAGGGCCTGCATAAAGAAGTGTTCACTAGGTTTACAACAATCTAGAGATAATAACCTTTTTGCTGTCCCCTGAAGATGACTAGCAGTTAATTGCAAAGGGAAGTTCTTTAGGCATACGGGGTCTTCCTGGCGACACCAATTTGGTAGGGCAGGAGTGGTATGTAGAGGGAATAAATACCTTTTTGCTGTCCCCTAAAGACGACTAGTGGTTAATTGCAAAGGAAAGTTCTTCAGGCAGATGGTGTCTTCCTGGCGATGCCGATTTGGTAGGGCAGGAGTGGTATGTAGAGGGGATAAATACCATGCTTTAGGGCAGCCATTTGGGTCCGGGAGCACTGGAGTGTTTGTTTTACCAGCAGATTTTATTTATTTCCAATGTTTTAACATAAATTAAACCTGACATCCTACTACAGCCATGTTTCCGTTTTTTTTTTTTTTTTTTTTGCTACTTTTTAACACAGATCCAGAAGAAGTCTTACCGGCTTTGTCTCCCATTGGATCCGTGAGCCTTAAACGTCCCTCACATACAGTCATTACTACTTCTCCGACACAACCTTCTGTTTCAGAGCCCTTGGATCCCAGATTTCCAAGAGTCAAACTGTCGGAATTAAAAGATACACTTCGACTGCTTCCCTGATCTGTTCGGCTCCAACTCCCCTTGAGCAGGATGCATCTCAGAGCCAAAGAATCAGAGTCAGATCCAAGAGAATGACTTCAGCTTCTAAGCTTTCAGAGCTGTCACTTCCCTTCGGGGCCCTGGCGCTGGCAGCTTGGCTCCAATTCCTCCCTCAGAGAAGAAGGTTAGGGAGGGCCCTGATTTGTCTGATCCAAGAGTTTCAGCTCCAGTCAGAATGGTCTTGGCTTCTCCTAGTCTCTTTACCTTCAAGGAGGTGGAGAGGGTATTCTCTCATGCAAGAGTTGTCTCGTCTCTTTCCTCTTTGGATCCTGTGTTTGAGTCTCTTCATTCTATGCCACAGGGACAGCCAGCCCATAAGAGCTTCCAGGCAGTTCCAGTTAAGGAACTCCACACCTATTCCGATACCTCTTCAAAGCACCCCACTGAAGAGGGTCCCCTGAAAAAGGTTGTGCAAAAGGAGGCACTTAGATTCCCCTCAGGAATCTTTGACAGAAGACACAGATTTCAATGAAGGGGAAGTCTCTCCTAGATCTCCACCAGAAGATGTCTCCTTTGGAGACATACTAGAAATCCTACGCCAAAAGGTGGTAGGTCCTCTGAAACCCCTTCCCAGGAGGAGTCGGTGTTCTAGAACCCTTCAGGTCTGGCCCATCTACATCTTGGGTAATCGCCTGGCAGATGATGTTATACACCTTGTCTCCCACTGGGTATGGAAGGAAGTGGACACAGTAGAACTGATTCCTGGGTGTCTTGATAAGATTCTTGGAGCACCTAAAGAAAGACAGTATTGGAGTAATGGAATCCATGTAGATGCCATAGTTGTTGCTGTAGCCTCAACAAAGGAGCTGGCTGAACAGAGCTCCACTGTCCATCCCCCTAATAGAGAATCTAGAGCATTGGGCAAGTATGGGAAGCAAGTTTATGCCTCAGTGACCTTTGCCTTATGGTCACTAAATTTCCTGGCACATTTCACTAGATCAATATAAAACTGGAACAGTGGTTAAGTAGCAGCTTGTGAAGTCCAAAGAAGCAGCAAAAAACAAACCGATACAAATAAAACATTTATTGGTAGAGCAAAGCTTTCAGGTACAACAACCCTTCAGTGCAAGATAAAAAGTAGACTCATTGAGTTACTTAAATACCAATCAGATAGCAATCATTCAGTAAAACACAGCCAATAAAAACAAGTTTCCAATTAAACATATAAATGAACAATTAAAAACGAATTTATTAAAGGTAGAAAAAAAGTAACTGTTCTACCTTAAACATAACATCCTATCTTTTAGGACTGGTTTGAGTGCAATCATTTTGTTAACACCAGGCAAAACATCCGCTTGTAAGAGTGTAATCCATTCATATTCTTTCAACTCCAATTTATTATTAATATCACCTCCCCTGATTGTTCTCTGAAGCACAGTTAGCACACTAAAGGTAAAAGTATATGTTGGACCATTCTCACTAATATGTCTGGCTAGTGAGTTTAAGTTACTTCTTTTTATGTCAGACCTGTGTTCTACAATTCTATCGCTAAGCCATCTAGGCTGCACAGGTCCGATGTGTTGCAAGATAGACAATATAACAAGTATTACATGTTGCAAAACTTTTAATATGATAAATTTCACCAATGCTGGGATGTGTAAATATGGCATCACTGTTAATGGATGCACAACTGCAGTTATGGCAGGGGATGGACAGTTCCCTTCTTTGTTATAAGCTGGTTCATATTCGTACACTTTAGATCTTTATAGCAAAGTTTTTGTTTTAAGCTCTCACAATTCCGATAAGCAAATCTAGCTTTTTCAGGAATAAGACCCTGTAATTCAGCACAACCTCTCGGAATACACCAGTTGTTAATTATATCCCTAACCCCATCACTGCATCTACTAAATGTAGTAAGATAGCGTAATATATTTGCAGGATCCAAATCAGGTTGCATTTGATTATTAGTGCATCGTTCACTAGAGTAAGGGGGGTATCTAACATCCTTGTTCTCAAGAACTTCTTTTTTTAAATCAACCAGAAATTTCCTATCATATCTCCTTTCAGTAACTTCATCAATAACAGCATCCAGTTGTTGTGCACATTTTTCTATGTTAGTATTAAGTTTGCAAACACATCTATATTGGCTCTTAACTATTCCCTTGAAAACATGGGGAGAGTGCATACTAGTATAGTGGAGGTATTTATTTGTATGTACAGCTTTCCTATAAACAGAAGTCCTAATACTATAATTCTGTACTTCCATATCAATATCCAAGAATTGTATACGGTCAGAAGAACTATTCACATTAAAATGCAAGAATTCAGTATTGTTATTTAGATAATTTACATATTGTTGTAATTCTTGACTATCACCTTCCCACACAAGAAAAACATTGTCTACAAATCTTTTGTAAAAAGCCACTTAGAGCTATTGTCATTGGGGGCATTATATATATGTTCTCTCTCCTATCTATTCAATACAAGGTTCGCATATGTATTTGCAACCGGAGTACCATCACATCACCAGAGACTTGATGGTAAAATTTGCTGTCAAACACAAATACGTTGTTCCTTAAGACCAGGTCCAAAAGTTCACAAATAGTTTCTATCTCCATCCCAGGAAGTGGTGAATGTGTACACAATAGTTCACGAATAGAATCAGTACCATATTCCATGGGAATGACTGTAAACAATTACCTTATGTCTGACATAACAAGCAATAATGGTTTATTATTTCTAGTAGAAAAGAACTCATACAGTTGCTGTAAGAACTCACCATTGTCCTTGATATAACTCCTCACATATTTAAGATAGTAAGTTAATGTGTGTTGGAGGTATAGGGAGATTGGTTCAGTAGACCAATCTGTACCCAATACAGTCGGTCTCATGGGAGGTTGGATGGTAGATTTGTGGATCTTGCGTAGGCCATATAGTATAGGTAGCACAGAACATGAAACAGTAAAGAACTGATCAAATATACATATATTCATTGCACTAATAAGTTTTTTTAACGTCTGCATTCGAAATTTCTTTAAATGCAGAACCATCTGATAGTATTGTATACATAGCTCTCACATATAAATCCTTATCCAAAATAAGAATGGCACCCCCCTTGTCGGCGTCCTTAATAATAATATCATTGTTTTTGCATAATGCCTCAAGGGCTTCCCTCTCATTCATTGTCAAATTAAAAACCTTTTAAAATGCCATTTATTACTATAGTATTTACGTAGCTGCAGTTCACAGATATTATGGAAGGCAATTACTATAGGATGGCTAAATGGAATAAATATGCTGGAGCATTTACACCAGCTATTAACAGGTTATACAGAATTGCCAAACATCAATTTTAAGTTCAAATTATGACAGAATGTCCTTAAATCTGTTAACGCATTTACAATGGAATCTGTGCTAGCTGGTATAAACTTCAAGCCCTTATTCAATAATGAAATTGTGGATTCATTCAATAAAAACTTGGAGATATTAGTAATAGAACAGTTTTTCACAGTTAGATTTAGGCAGTGTTCCATATATCTACCTTCAGCATTAAGAAACGGAGTTAATGTCTCTGTTGAAGCTTCTTGTTGCTCGTTGTACACCCTTGTGTGCTCGAGGATCTCCCTCGTTTCCATTGAAGCGACCGGCCCCTGGAGAGCAGTCGGTTGCCTATAGGGGCTTTTATTTCTTCTGGAAATTTTAACTGAAATGTGATTCGTTTGGAAAAAAACACATTGCCAGAATTATTGGAAGACGCCATTGCCGTACAAGAGTTCGGCAATGAAGCGGATGGTGTCATTAAGTTTGTGGGCATCTCCTTAGTAGCTCGTGCATTTACAGGACTATCCATATTAGTTTTCATTTTCAGTAGCTGGAGGATTTAAAGGAACAGACACATCATCCAGAGAATGCATCGAAGCAGTATTAGATATAGATTCAGTCTCTTTCTTTACTCTTGCTATTTTCACCTCTTCCATTCTTGATTTGTTATCACTTTTGGGCCAGGAGAAAATGTGCCCATTTGAAAAATCATGAATGTCACAATTCAATTTCTTACGTTTGCCATTTTCTAGGTAGCGATCATATGTATGTATCCTTTTCAGCATTCTTTCATATTCATCTATATGACTTGAGAAAGATGGCAAAGATGAAATCTGTTTTTCAATGTCCATAATTTCATTACACAAGTCTTTCTCTATGCCCACAAAGAAATCATTCATGAGAGTCATATATTCAAGACTCAGTTTTAGGTTTAATTCTTGCCATCTTTTCAACAGTCTGGGGTACGTATTGCCCTAAGAAGGCATATTCAGTACCCTCAAGCCTCAAGGGACTAGTCCCATATCAAGATACACAATAAAACTAAATTGTTGCCACTGTAAGGCTTTGAATTTCTTTACCTTCTTTTTGAGAATGTTCTGCTGGTGAGAAAAGTCATCAGGTACACCCAAGGAATTCGCCTCTTGTCTCTCCAATGATATTTTATTCAAAGACAGCAGTGGATTCGGGTGGGACACCAGTTGATCCATTAAGTTTTGACTCATTGTAGAGCTTTTTGGAATCAACAGCTGTGTTTTGTAAGATTAAAAAATATGCCCACAATCCTTATACAAAACACAATATCAGTATAAAACAGGAACAGTGGTTAAGTAGCAGCTTGTGAAGTCCAAAGAAGCAGCAAAAAACAAACCGATACAAATAAAACATTTATTGGTAGAGCAAAGCTTTCAGGTACAACAACCCTTCAGTGCAAGAATAAATAGCAGACTCATTGAGTTACTTAAATACCAATCAAATAGCAATCATTCAGTAAAATGCAGCCAATAAAAACAAGTTTCCAATTAAACATATAAATGAACAGTTAAAAACTAATTTATTAAAGGCAGAACAAAAATAACTGTTCTACCTTAGACATAACATCCTATCTTTTAGGACTGGTATGAGTGTAATCATTTTGTTAACACCAGGCAAAACATCCGCTTGTAAGAGTGTAATCCATTCATATTCTTTCAACTCCACTTTATTATTATCACCTCCCCTGATTGTTTTCTGAAGCACAGTTAGCACTCTAAAGGTAAAAGTATGTGTTGGACCATTCTCACTAATATGTTTGGCTAGTGAGTTTGTTAAGTTACTTCTTTTTATGTCAGACCTGTGTTCTACAATCCTATCTCTAAGCGGTCTAGTAGATTTTCCTACATAGAAAGCTGCACAGGTCCGACATGTTGCAAGATAGACAATCCCCGGGATTCATGAAGCTCGGCGCAAAGACAGTTTTAGCCTTGCGCTGAGCATCCTCATTACAGATGGTGCAGCAGCACCATATGAATATTTATGAGGGCGCGCCGACGCACCCTCGACGCGCACAGGAAATGTGTGCGAGTGCAGGGGGCATGTACGAGTGCTCTACGGAGGCATAAACATGCCCTGACAGTTGCACAACCTACTATGCTTACTATTAGAGCCCGCCTCTAATAGTAAGCCAGTAATTCAGTGTCTGTGGATACCGAAATGTATGCTAAGCATACAAGAGTGGCCACGAACAGTGAAATAAAATCGAAGTAGTAAACACACAAGCACGTAGTGGAATGTTGAGCCCCGTCCCTAGAACTTTCACAATTAGATTCCCCCTGTCCGTATTTTACATTTGTATTGCTGCAATATCGAAAGTGTAAGCAAAGCACAGTGCGTTTGCATGTTGCTGCCATCCGCAGAGTGTAGCTTACACATCAAAATCATTCAAATAGAGAAAAACATGCGGAATCAACGTAAACGTCAATAGTGTAGTGGTTAGAGCATCCATCTAACGAACTGGCATTCACGGTTCAAGTCTAACTATAGCACATATAATTTTCCATGTGGAATGAATGTCGTTTTGCTGTAAAACTGACATAATAACATGTAAATGTGAACTTGAGTATCGCAGGAGATGTTTAACTAAATTTCATTCAATCAAAGTGGTACTGTCATAATGAATAAGGCACTAGTAAGCAGGTGTAAGCACAAATAAGCAGCATTAAACGTATATAAGTACCAGTAAGCAAGTCTGAGTGGGCTTGCACAGGTGTAAGCAGTGCCCAGCATAGGAAATGTATGCAAGTATGTACAGCTATATAATATATATATATATATGTGTATCTATGAAGAATGAACGTTGTAACAATAAAGCATACAAAAGGAATGAGAAGGGAATCAACAGCAACTCCAGTATTATATAGTGCTGTCAGCGTATGTCATATCAAGCTGGGCACAGGAGTGATCAAAGCACTGCTACTCACACCACAGGCAGGATATTACCAGTGGGAGTAACACTGTTAATCTGCTATGTCTACTTTGCAATCAGAGTGTAGTCCCTGGTGGGACTAGCCAAAAATTGATATGATGATTGGCCATCCGACCATTACACAAGCAAGGGCAGGTATGTTCAAGGACTAAATGGTGGGAGAGCCTGGTAATACATGGGTTGGGACAACATACGTGTAGGGCCCCTGAGAGGGCAATATGTGGAGGTGTGTCATGGCTGCGATAGCAACTGGACAATGGATGGCATGTGTGTATGTTGAACTCGGGTGGGGTGGAGGAATTATGGATATGAAATTATGGATCTAGGTGTGTCAGAGTTGGATGGGCTGGTTCTAATTGGACTGCCTTGTTGAGGTCAGCGAGTTCGTTATAAGTATATATGCATACACACATGCATACATCTATATGTAGAAGTACATTCCCTGTAACACATTCATTCCATTTGCAGACAAATAACATGAATGTGCCCTTACAAACCTCGACAGTAGATATAATAATAGGTTGTGCATAAGAGGGAAGGGACGAAACTGCTAAAACGCAGAAGTGTGTACAATGTCCGAAGTCAGTGGTGTGTGAAAAAAATCAAATGTGAGGACTTTCTCACACAAGGAATCATTCCTGTGATCTGCCTGCTACGGCAACGCCAATTACTAAACTGGTCTATTTGTAAAAGAATTACGCCAAACTCATACATAATTAGCTCTCACGTGTAACGTGTGCGTTACCACATAGTCATACTTATTAATTTATTGTAGTGTCATGTTAACGTGAGTAAGGATGTAATGAAGTATAGAGTCTAATCTTGAAATAAAGACATGCGTGTCCCATGTGGAACAACCCAAAAATTGCGAATAGTGTCCTATTGGTCGCTCATGTCACCAATGTTTGTGGACTAAAAGTTTGGGATTTCTGAGGGTATGTGGAGTGAGTCAACTGATGGGATGAGTCTGCAGAAGTAGGGAGTGGCCAATGGGTAGTGGTGTGGATACACCGCAAATCCAACTGGAGAATGGATGACTGCAGTGTTAGTGAAGTGTTGGGATGAGTGTTTGGGGAACTAGGAATCATGGGTATATGGGTATATATGCAAATGAAGCAGCACAGCAATAGTGGATTGGTTAGAGCATCCGCCTAATGAACAGACATTCCCCCTCCAAATCCCACTGCAGCGCATACCATTTTCCTTCGGTAATCTGTATATGAACATATTTTGACATCTGTCCGCTGTATAACCTGCAAAATAACAATTAAAAGTGAACTGGAGCGAAGTGTCAGTGTCATAATGAATAAGCCACTAGTAAGCAGGTTTAAGCATATAGGGCGGCCACGGTGGTGCAGTGGTTAGCATTGCCGCCTCACAGCAAGAGGTTCTCCGGTTCGATCCTCGGCTGGGGTGCCTTCTGTGCGGAGTCTGCATGTCCTCCCTGTGGTCGCGTGGGTTTCCTCCGGGTGCTCCGGTTTCCTCCCACATCCCAAAGACATGCTGCAAGTGGATTGGACACTCTAAATTGACCCTAGGTGTGCGTGTGAGTGTGCCTTCTGTGGAAGGTTGGGCGCCGGGCTGGCAACTCGACACCGTAAAACTCCACTGCCATTCAATGTGCGGACAAGGTGATCCGCTGTGGCGACCCCTAACTGGGAAAAGCCGAAAGAAGAAGAAGAAGAAGCAGGTTTAAGCATATATAAACACCAGTAAGTGTGTGTAAGTGCGTTTGCAATGGGTATGCATTGCTTTACAGACACGCATTTATATATATATATATATATATATATATATATATATATATAAATACATATATTTTTATATATATATATATATACGTCACTCGATGGGTTGCCAACTGGCTTACTGACAGAACCCACACTGTAAAAGTAGCTGACTCCAAATCCAGCTCCAGACAAGTGACAAGTGGAGTACCTCAGGGTTCAGTCCTGGGACCTCTCTTGTTTAGCATCTACTTCTCTGAAGTACAGACCAACACTAAGGGACTCTGGCTAACAAAGTTTGCAGATGACTGCAAACTGGGAGCCATTATTGAATCCCCAAATGATGTGGATACTCTACAAAAGGGCCTTACAGAAACAGATGCTTGGTGCCAAAGCCATGGGCTCAAGCTCAATACCAAGAAATGTATAGTTATCCCCTTTGGGAAAAAACATGTACCCATGAATTATCACATAGGTGGCAGTACACTAAACACCGAAAGTGTGATAAGAGACTTGGGGACACAGGTGGACAGTGGTCTCACCTTCAATAACCACATTACCACAACAGTCAGGAAATCCTTCTATGTGGCACACCTCATCTCTAAGGGCTTTTCATCCAGAAAAAAGGAGGTCATTGTCCCACTGTACTCATCCCTCATTAGACCCATTATAGAATACAACTCCCTGTTTGGTATGTACCTCTCAAGACATCTGCAACAACTGGAAAGGCCTCAGAAATGCCTCACTAAAAGAATCACAGGCCTAAAGCAGATGCCCTGTGCTGACTGCCTTAAAAAACTCCAGCTATACTCTGTAGCATATCGTCTATTCCGAGGCGATCTCTGCTTAACATACAAGGCCATGTCAAACCCAGAGCTGTTGGACATGCTACACTGAAAGAAATCCCAATCCCTCAGAGCCACACGCTCCAGGGATCTAAATCTTGTCATCACAATAAACAAAACATGTTGGAGGGATAGGTTCCTGACCCAGAGACTCCCCAGACTCTGGAATAGACTGCCCATACATGTCAAGCAGAGCACCTCTTTGGCTCTCTTCTAAAGGAACCTTGATGATTGGATTGGAGAAAGGAAATTCACCCCGGGGATCACGTAAGTCGTCCTGCTAGACAGGAATCCAGGGAAGTAAATAGTGTGGAAAGAAATAGCCAGGGAATTGTTATGGCAAGGCTTGTATAGGCCCTAGGGCCGATAGCCTGGTACCAACCTATGAATCTATATATATATATATATATATATAGTTGGAGACATATACACATATATATATATATATGTGTGTGTGTGTGTGTGTGTGTGTGTGTGTGTGTGTGTGTGTGTGTGTGTTTGTGTGCATAGATATACACAGATATACAGCTATGATAGGAAACAGCACACAAGAATGACATGTTCACAGGCTATGCCAACGGTAGTGAGGGGCCCAAGCAGGAAACATGAAACACGTAGCATGACCTTCCACCCCACCCCCACCCCCAAGCTGGACACAGGAAACATACACACAAACCTGCAAACAATGTAAATAGTCCACTGCTCCCCAGAGCACAGGCAGGATGCAACCATGGGGGGGTACACAATGCACCCGTGAAATCTAATCTGGGAACACAGACAGGAGCG
The DNA here is from genome assembly GCF_019279795.1 of Protopterus annectens. Lineage (NCBI taxonomy): Eukaryota > Metazoa > Chordata > Ceratodontiformes > Protopteridae > Protopterus > Protopterus annectens. Next base: position 1,072,997,415 of record NC_056739.1, read on the forward strand.
TCCCTTGCGGGACATCCCAAAAATTGACATAAGACCAAAGGAATGTGATACGCCGGCCATTTTGGGTGGGGTATGTACATACCCGGAATACAAGGGTGGGAAAGCCTGATGACCCATGGGTCAAGACAATGCATGACATGGGTCCCGTGAAGTGGACAGTGGGCAGCGTGTAGTGGTGTGTTCAGACCCAACCAGGACCCAGAGTAAGGATGGGTGCTGTAGAGGAGGTGCGGGTGGGGGAACTATGGGTAGCTAGTTATGGGTCTAGGTGTGCAGGTGTTGGCTGATGTGGGCCTATATGGACAACCCCAGGGATGTAAGCAAAAGTGTTCATTGGGCAGAGGCTTCGCCCAACGAGCAGCCACATCCGCTACGAGTCCCACTGCAGCAAAATGTAATCTACATGGCAAGGAACGGAATAACCAGATGTAGATGTATATATGTAGAGGTATGTGTGTGTATATGTATCTACCCATAGTGACATACAGATATACCTATCCCTCTCCGTAGTAGAAATGTATACATAGAGAATATATATACATACCCACATATAAATATATACATATGCAGACACCCATAGACCCATATGTTGTTAGATTATATATATATATATATATGTGTGTGTGTGTGTGACTGTAAATACACATGTATATAGCTAGGATATGATACAGCAGTTACGAATTACATATGTTCACAGGCCGTGCATATGGGGGTGAGGGGTCCAATCACCAAACGTGTAACACATAGCATCAACCTACCCCCCAGCTAGGCCTGTGAGACATACAGACACACAATAAAAGTAAACACACCACTGCTTCCCAGACCAAAGGCAGGATACTACCAGTTGGAGAGACCTGCCAGGTCTAATCTTGAAACAAAGACATCAATGTCCCTTGTGGGACACCCCAAAAATTACTGATCATCGGAGTCAGTCCCTGTAATGATTCATCAAACCAGGCTGTAGACATACACCTACCAGTAGGTTGTGCAAGCCTGATAACCCATGGGTCGACACAACAACGACGTGTCTCGACACGTGGAGAATGGGCAGTGTGTAGTGGTGTGTTTATACTCCACGTGCACCCACAGTAAGGTGAGTGCTGTAGAGGGGCAGGTGGGGGAACTATGTGTATGCAATTATGGGCCTAGGCGTGCAGGTCTTGGCTGGTGCATTCATATTAGGACCGCCCCGGGGATGTAAGTAATATTCCGAAATGAGCATAGCTTACGCCCAAAACTCTCAACCCCTAAGAGCAAATCCACTGGACAGAACATAAACCGTTGGGGGAAACAAATAGGGACCATACCTCTCAACTGTCCCTGATTTCCAGGGACGTCCCTGATGTTGTCTCAAATTCTAACTCTGTTCCACTTAATCCCTTCTAAAAGTAGTGACTTTTGGAGGAAAGGTAGTGAATTACACGTAATGAATAATGACAACAATTAAGAGTTATAAACTTCATTTACCTCAGAAAATGTGTATTAATTCATATGCTCCAAGTCTGTCAATGTGTCAAGTTAATAGCACTAATATTTTAAATGTTTCCCTGATGATCCTTGATGTTGTCATGACTTGTCCCTGATTCAGTTGATATTTGTCCCCAATCGTTTGAGAGGTATGATACTGACAGAAAGCACATATTCCACTTACAACCTTAGAAAGATAGAATAATAAGTATGCAGTAGCGATGATAGAATAATAAGTATGCAGTAGCATGACTCGGCTAAAGGATGTGGGTTCCAAAACCCAATTACTTGTTTGTATTGAATGGTGTCGGTTCCCATGTTTTAGCCGGACAGGTGCAGATTGTAAGAGGAACACACCAATAGTATGAATCAAATTCTGGACAGGCCACGGATTCCGTACAGTCAAACGGCATGCTTACGCCTAATCAGCAGCCATTCCTGATACTTTAGGCATGTAATCCGATGTAATAGGCATCACAAGGTAATATCGTAGTCCTCACTCCCACCCAGGGGTGTGAGTGTTGGATGCAAACACCAAATGCAGCACATTTGCAAGTGCGGGAGCAAGCGGGGTGTAAGCCTGTTTAGCCGCCGGTATGCAAGTATCACACTGGTGAAGCAATGTAGAGGCTAACTGAGAGTAAGAAACTGGAACCGGAGGTTGGCATTGCTCAGCTCCGTGAAAACCTTCGCACACCTGCTCACAACTGCTTTAAAGTGCCTAAATCACTCTGTACCCAACAGCATGTGTTCTGGCCAGCAACAAAAGAACCAGCCTCTGCAAGGCTAGAACGCAGGACCCTGTACATCACAGTCAAAGTAGTAAACCACTACGCCATGATAGCAATACATATAAAGGAGGTATCCGCAAACTAATCCTTACAACAGGGAAACAAATCAAATATGTGAACTGAATCTATGTACAGTGTAATGTTCTATAACCTGCCACAGACCATAAATATGTGAATTGGAGTACTGCAGTAAACATAGAGTTCAGTTGTCACTGTAATAACGTTCAGAAGTCTCCAGGGCCCCATACAGTTTATGTACACATGTATGATGGATACCAGACACATATATAGCCTGTAATGAGTAAGACATCATTGACAAAAGTCAAATATAATGCTAGATAACCAATAAGCAATGCTAACCGCCGTACAGTCCAAGTAATTGTAAGCAATGTGCAGGGAAGCCAATACAATGCGCCCACAGGTACACCTCTTTAAGCAGTGCCAACCTGAAGTAAACATGTGTGCCCATAGCTTAGCCTTTTCAAAACCAGCCAATTACTGAAAAGTGCGGGAATCTGGCCTTACTTAAACCGAAGAGGTGATAATACAGCTCATAACTGGATGTAGCATCCCCCTGAAGGCAGAATGGCTGGAGTGGGAGAAGGCACTCGCTTTAGAGCACAGCACTGGGGCATCCAGGAGTCCAATTTTATGGTATGGCTTCTGGTAAAGCACCATGACAGGAGACTACTGCAGGGCCAGTACCAGGGCTCGCAGTACAAAACGGAGGCCTGGGACAGTCTTGCCTGTGACCTCACTAGTGCCACAGGTATCCCCCGGACTGGTGAGCAGGTCAGGCACCACTATGCAGACCTGAAGTGGTGGAGGGGGGATGTCCTGGAACAGTGGATCCAGGAAGCAAGGCAGATGCAGAATGCCCCATTACTTTAGCTTGTGTGTACTATGGATAGGTATGGCCTAATATCACTGTACTTCCCTGACAGCTGCAGATGAGTGTGCTGTGAACCAGCAAGCCTATGATGCTAGGCTGCAAAGGATGTGTCGTGAGGCAGGTTAGTAAATAGCCTGCATGTACTGTCATAGCAAATAAATGTAAGAGCGTGAGAAAGTGTTGTACCAGTATACAGAATAGTGTAATATGCTGTGAATAAAAGTGTAACCCCTGCATTGCTTCTGTTTACTCTGCAGTCATATGTTGTACTGTTGCAGTTATTAAATAGTACTGTTGTAGTAAGCAGTGTTACCCACACTATGGTATGCAGATACAATGTGTATGAAGTGCTGTATAACAATGTCGGAAGTGCAAACAGGTCAGTCATATTACACAAAATACATTGCAAAGCCTCACAACAATTGTCTGATAGCATAGTGTACAGTGATCTTAACTGTGATTCTTTTATCAGACACAGCAGGTTTTTGGATCCCAGGAACGCTAGTAAAGATGTATGCATATTCATTCCACACAACTGCACACAGTCTATTAGAATGTTCAGAGCGAAAGCTATATGCATATTTACACTTAACAACTGTACAGATTTTGCTAGAATGCTTAAATAGAGAGTGGTATGCATATGCAATAATTATTTCTATATAATTGTGCTGTTACTTTTGGATAGAATCACATTAGACCACCTCGACAGAGTGCTGCTCGCTATATTTTTATCTGTGACTGCATAACTGTTTTTAGGATGTCCTTCAAGGATGCATCTGCAGTCCTAACATATGGGTTGTCCTGCCTCAGGCAGCCCTTCGGTCGGCCGGATTCCAAAGTCTGGGTCTGGCCTCGGCTGATGTCGCACTTCACCCGACGTCATAGCTGCTGTGAATTGGGTATAAAGGCATCAGCCGACGCCATTTTCCTCAGTCTTTCTTGCCGCGGGGTGCCCGAAGCAGAAGCTGTTCGCAAGTGCCGGTCGGTCAGATCCAGAGATTTCTTCAACCGAAGACTTCTAAAAAGCTAAGTACCCCGTTGGGGACTCTTTCTTGCCTCAGCCGATGTCAGAAAAAGTAAATAATTGTTTAACTTGTGGGAAACAAATACCTCATAAGGATTTCCACTCTTACTGCCTTCCTTGCTTAGGCCCAGACCACGACGTATCAGCTTGTCTAGCCTGTGCTTCCTTCAACTGATGGACACTTAGACGTCGGTCGGAGTTTGCGGAGGAGTTTTTTGGTCCCGCTTTTGCTTACAAAATGCCGTCTGAGACTCCGACTTCACAATTAGCTAAAAAGCGTAAGGAAAAGGACCGACACTCGCGGTCCGCAGTTTCGGCCGAAACCACGGTTAAGCCAACCGCGAGTGTCTCAGTTTCGGCTGAAACCGAGTCCTCGGTTCTTCCTACGGCCGAAAGCTTACCTCCGACAGCCGAGGCTTCACACAGCATGGCTGAATCTGCTACTGAAATTACTCCTGCTGTAGCAGGCACCCAGGATTTATCTGATACTATTCCATTAGACATATCCACTCCTGCACGTGGAGCTGCTAGGCCCCCTGCATCTATGTCTATCAAGGCTTTTTCTAGGGCTAAAGCAGCTAAATCTTCTAAGGCTTTGCCTGCTAAAGCCCCACTCAGGCCTACCTCTAGTTCCCAAATGCTCAGCCTGGCTGAGGATCTCATTTCTTTGATCAGGGGATCCCAACCTCACCCAGACAGGGCCTCTCAACCCCCTCCAGAGAAGAGGCCTAGAGCAGAGCCCCCCGATCCAGTTTCTACTGACTACTCCTCGGATGAGTCAGAACACTCAAATCCTCCAGAAGGCCCTTATTCTCCATATGAGGATTCTGATGCAGAAGACTCCATTCCTTCTGCCTCTCCTCCTGAGGAATTTTCTTTTGGGGAAACCTTACATGCTATGAGAGAGCAATTTCAATGGCAGGGCCAGGATTTTCAGATTCAAGGAAAAGGCTAAGGACCTTTTTACATTTACCACAGCATAGGCCTTTAGCCATTCCGCCAGTACTAACAGTTGTGGATGATGCATTTAATGATGCCTGTACTGCTCCTGACTCTCTTCCCCCGGCCCCTGCTAAACCCAACAGATATTACAGGGTCCCGGACACACACTTTCACTTGTATAAGGCTCCTGTTGCAGATCCTGAAACCATTTCACAGGGCCCCAAAGCTGTAGCAGCTGCCTCTGCCAAAAACCCCTCCCTCTGAAAGAGAATCTAGAGCATTAGAGAGATGGGGTAAAAAAGTTTATACTTCTGCTACTCTTTCGGCTAGGGCCTTAAACTGTCAATTCCACATGATTCAGTATCAGGAATTTTTGTTAGACCAGCTAAATAAAAAACTGTCCTCTCCTGAACCGATAGACCGTAAGTCCCTTCAGGATTTGGTACATAACACTCAGCAGGTCAGTAATCATTCCTTAAAATGCGGCTATGATGCACTGGAGGCTTCCTTTAGATCAGCTATGACTGGAACAGTGATCAGAAGGCATGCATGGTTAAAAGAGCAATCCTTACCAGACCATGTAAAGTCAAAGCTCCTAGATGCTTCCATGGAGAAACAAAGTTTGCTTGGCTCCCCTGCACAACAAGTGCTAAAGAAGGTGGAAGAAAAAGCAAAATCTGTCCAAACAGTCAAGGATTTCTTACAGGTCCAACCTCCGAGGTTTAGTAGAAATTGGCCTTCGAAGACATGGTCCTTTCCAGACACCTCCAGAGCACAGAGAGGCAGAAATAGGCGCCCAAGAGGCAGAGGTCAATCCAGAGGTGCGTACAGGGGACGTCAGTGGCAGCCTAACAACCAGAGAAGTACTGCCACAGATCCAGCTACTACCATTTCCACAGGACAGACACAATGACTTGGCTCTGATACCTACCAGGGAACAACTGGAAGCACCCTTAGGAAAGCTAGCCTTATTTTCCGTAAACTGGCATTACATTACAGGAGACAAATGGATTTTACAGACAATCGACAAGGGCTACAGGTTTCACTTCCACTCTCTACCAAAAAAGAGAGGAATGCCAAACCTTCCACCAAACCAAAAAACAAACGCTCTAGAACAAATCAACCACTTACTAAGGATGAGAGCTATAGAAAAGGTACCACCTATGGAACAAGGACAAGGATTTTACTCCAGACTTTTCCTGGTACCAAGAAAAGAAAACCAATGGAGACCTATTCTCGACCTGTCCGCTCTGAACACATATCTCATTGTTCCAAAATTCAAAATGCTGACCCTACAGCAGCTTCTTCCCATGCTGAGCAAGGAGTCTTGGCTGGTGACTCTAGATCTCAAGGAGGCATACCTGCACGTCCCTATCCGACCAGATTACAGAAGATACCTCAGATTTCTTGCAGGATCAGAGCATTATCAATTCTCAGCATTGCCCTTTGGCTTATCTACTGCGCCCAGAGTATTCACGAAATGCCTGACATCAGTAATTGCTCATTGCAGGCTTCAGGGAATTCAGATTTATCCATACCTGGACGACTGCCTAATACAAGCGGACAACAAGACCAAATTAACACAAGATTTGGAAAAGGTTATACAACTACTGCAAGCCCTGGGATACACAGTCAACATGAAAAAGTGAAGGCTGGTACCATCCCAAAGGATAACATTCTTGGGTGCAGAACTGGACACTTCAAATCAGATGGCATTTCTCACAGCAGAAAAGCAAAAGCAACTACCACTCTATTTCAGGGCATTAACAACACAGAACCAGCTTACAGCAAGGAAAGTCCTGCAAGCCCTGGGTTACATGGCATCCTGCATAATATTGATTCCACATGCCAGGCTGCATATGAGGAAGTTGCAATGGTACCTAAGGAATATATGGTCTCAACACAAGCACAGCCTAGAAGCCCAGATTCCAATAATCCCATGCCTGAAGCAAGAATTCCTGTGGTGGGCTCAGGCCTGTCAGTTGAACAGAGGACTGCCTTTCCACAAACCTCACCCAAGCCAGACTATCACCACGGACGCCTCGGACCTAGGCTGGGGGGCACACATGGTGGACAAGTGTATACAAGGCCTATGGACAGAAGACCAGCTGAACCTACACATAAATCAAAAAGAGATGCTGGCAGTGAAACAGGCAATTCAGACCGTTTCTTCAACAGGGTCATTTGCTGATAAGGACGGACAACACCACAGTTATGTGGTATATCAACAAACAAGGAGGAACACACTCATACCCTCTATGCCGGATGGCAATGGACCTGTGGAATGTAGCCCTGAACCTCAACATTCAGCTCCAGGCCATCTTTGTGCCAGGAAAAGAAAATATACTAGCAGACACCTTTAGCAGAACTACCACGGATGCCCACGAATGGATGCTGCATCCAGACATCTTCAAATCCATTACAAAGAAATGGGGACTACCAGAAATAGACCTGTTCGCATCCCCACACAACCACCAATTGAGGAAATTCTGCACAAGGGCATACCACCCACTTGCTTGGAAGGTGGACTCCCTCTCCTTCAGTTGGGAAAACCTGACAGCATATGCATTCCCACCTCTTCCTTTGATGCACAAAGTGCTACTGAAGATCAAAGAAGATTGCCCAAGGATCATCCTGATAGCTCCTGACTGGCCGAGGCAGCATTGGTACCCGCTACTGAGAAGTATATCTCGGACACACGCATGGCCTCTACCTCTAGTTCCTTTACTGCTAACACAGAACAACTTCAAGATCCTACATCCAAACTTGAAAACACTGCAACTAGCTGCTTGGAATATTACATAAAACAAAATAACCCAGATTTATCCCAGAGGGTTAAAGACATTATCCTGGAGGCTCGCAGACCCTCCACAAGGAAGACTTATTCAGCCAAATGGAAAAGATACCTCATTTGGAGTGAAGCAAAAGGAGAAAATGTATCATTAGCAAACATAGCTAACATCCTGGAATATTTAGCAGAACTTTTCCACAATGGCTGATAGAGTGTCCTTGAGAACTAACCCTACTTTTATGCCAAAGGTGGTCTCCAGGGTATCATTGAACCAAGCAATCCACCTACCAACATTCTTCCCCAACCCACAGAACAGGGGGGAAAGGCTACTACATACCTTGGATGTGCACAGGCAATTACGCTACTATCTGGACAGAACCAAGAACAATAGAAAGACTGACCAGCTTCTGGTAGCATATGCAACAGGAATGGAAGGAAAAGCAATTTCAAAACAGGCAATCTCAAAATGGATAGGAAATTGCATTAGATTTTGTTACTCTTTTCATGGAAAGACAACTCCAGAAAACATCAGACCTCACTCCACAAGAGCTACAGCCACTACTACAGCTTTCTTCAGGAGTGGCTACCAAAGACATTTTAGAGGCTGCTACTTGGAGCTCCGTGCATACATTTGCCAAGCATTATAATCTACCTTTATACTCCAGATCCCGAACAGGTTTTGCAACTGCTGTTTTACAAGGGATCTTAACTACACCATAATCATCTTAGTGCCTCCTCCCCCAGTTTGGCTATGGTATTCTACCCATATGTTAGGACTGCAGATGCATCCTTGAAGGACATAGTACAGTTTTGTACCTACCATAAATGTAGATGTCCGAGAGGTATGCATCTACAGTCAGGATTACCCACCCTCCTTCCCCTCTGTGGTACTCCTAGGGTATTTGCCCATCTTGTAGCTAGCTGGGGGAATCTATTATGGTGTATTTGTTTGTATATATGTATATACATGTTTATTTTGTTTGCTCTCTACTGTTTGGAATCATTTGCATTTATCCAAATTTAGCCTTCCTAGAGGGCACCTGGCATCTGGGGCAAGAAACACTGAGGAAAATGGCGTCGGCTGATGCCTTTATACCCAATTCACAGCAGCTATGACGTCGGGTGAAGTGCGACATCAGCCGAGGCCAGACCCAGACTTTGGAATCCGGCCGACCGAAGGGCTGCCTGAGGCAGGACAACCCATATGTTAGGACTGCAGATGCATACCTCTCGGACATCTACATTTATGGTAGGTACAAAACTGTACTTTTCTTCTAACAGATTTTTTCCAATTGGCTCAGTATCTGCATATATTAATAGTTGGTTCAAGACATTTTTCCTGCATACAGTAGCTATTTGCTCAGTTTGTTTTTTGTAATCTTTATAATATATCTTTACCATCTCAAAGTGCTTACTCCTCTCTGTACTCTTCTTTTCTAGACTCAACACCACTCTTAAGTATTCAACTGCGGTACCACCTTTGTCATTCTTATAAGAAAAGCGCAGTCCGGGTCTGAACTGTCTGCAAACAGCTACAGTTAACTTTGAGTATGTGTCTACCTGTTTGAGCCAATCTTCATTTTCCCCTGGAGAGCACTCTGCTTTGGCTGTAAGCAGCCCCCCCCCCCCCCACACACACACACAGACACTCATCTTCCACTTTCTCTCTTATTCCCTTCTGTTAGCAGATAGTATCCATAATCTGATCAATATTGTGTGTTTGTTAATTTAAACTGAGACCACAGTGGCCTACTGATACAAGGTTATCCTGTTTTTCCACCTGAAAATGGTTAAGAAATGACTTACAGTTTCAGAGCAGTCCTTGGTCAATTGTGATTGTTTCTCAATCACTAACTTGTCTTTGCTTTGGCTCATTAGCAGCAGTACAAAGAACTGCCTTCTCACACCCTTGTTCTCCCCTCCCCCTTCCCTGTTTATTACCTTAAGACAATCCCAAAGTTAACAAATATTACCTGTGACAGGCACCATTTTTTTAAAACTACAATCACCCTTGTCACTATCATATGTTCATTCATTAATTAACTCTGTTACCTGATTGTTTCCAGCCCCCTCATAAGAGCAACTAACAGGGTCTCTACCCGCTTCGCTCCCCACCCTGCCCCCTATTCCCTCCCGCCCCCAGTGGTCCTACCTTTATTACACTCACAAACCCCTTCCATCTTTCCAGTAGCCAACCACAGCGCTAACCCAACACTACCTCCTCCATCTTCCCACTACTATCACACCTCCTCAACTAACATGTACAAGCATACCTTACCTATGCTCACTGCATGCACTCTCCTTGCATATCTTGCATCCTACCAAAGCTCTATCATTCCCGCACTCAACCACTACCACTGTACTACTACTCACACCACCACTCATGTCTCACCCACACTCAGCTCCCCTCCCACCAACTCAAGAACCATCCCTATGCACCCCCCACATATTCTGCCAACTATATTACTCAAACATAAAGCATCCCTACAACTTAACATGGTAACCCTCCCACCATACCTATTACCCACAGAGCACAATCATAAAGTTTCCCTTATAAACAAACACATTCAAAAACTGAGAAAACTAATAACCTCATGCATATCAAAACTAGCCCTAAGTGGAGACATCCACCCCAACCCTGGCCCTACCATCTCCAAACCCAATCCTCATAATCAGACTAGAAACCACAACTTCTCCCATATTACAGCCAATAGAAAGACAAGTGACTTCATTCTACTAAGAATAAATATTATAAGTATATCCAACAAAGTCCATGAACTCCATGCCACCATAGACTTGTACTCCCCAGACATAGTCATCCTGACAGAAACCTGGCTAAAACCTCACATTACCAGTGAGCAAATACTCCCTACAGGTTATGGCATACTAAGAGTAGACCGGCTAAACAAGAAAGGAGGCGGTGTAGCTATAATATTTAAACAGCATCTAAACATCCAGATCTTAAAATCATCAGCTCCACAAATAGGCAATGAAGAAATAATATATATCAACCTCAAAATAAACCAAAACATTAACACCTGCATCTTGTCAAGCCTGTACATAAGACACAGGTCCCGTACATACTAATCTACAAACATACCATTGTACAATATAACGCCATTGGGTAGTGTAATAATACATGTAAGGGACAGACCACTGCAGTGACTACGAATGTTGTGAAAACTACAAGGATGTATTAGTTGTTAATTGAAGTCTGTCTCTCTCTATCACCCCTACCATATGTGCAAACATAACCGTTTTACACAACTCATTTTGTATGTATACACTCCTACCCTTTGTTGGGACATATGTCCTATTGGTTTATAAATATTCAGATCTGTTTCTATGCATGTGCCATGTTAAAATAAACCCATGTTGGTGGACTGTTGCCATCAATGAAACCTGCATGTTGTTGTAATGGCCACTGTTTACCCATATATGTATGTGTTCTGCCTGCTCTGCAACTATGTTATATCTGGTACCCTGGGTAATGGGAATACCTAAGCATGCTGTTATAACTAATTGTGAATGCTGTTGACTGTTACTAACCCATATCTGCCTTAAACATACTACAACATAGCTCGTATGGGAAGGCCAGTCCTAGTGGACCCACCTGTCCCACCTCAGCTGGCCATGGCACCGGGCACCAGCACATCTGGGGCCCAGCCTGGGACCTCCTCGTCCATTTGCCCTGCACCACCTTTGGGTGGAACTGCCGCAGGGGATGGGGCTCAGCCCCCCCCGGGAGCGGGAGCGGACAGAAACCTGTCACCTGTGGGTACGGTCATCGCCATGGTGCGTGGGGAGCTCGACAGGGAGATTCAAGACCACCTATTCCAGCTTGAGGGCCGAGCAACTAGAGGGTGAGCCTGCCCCTCCTACACAGCCCCCAGCACAGCCACCTTCTGGGCTGTGAAGGTGCAATGGTGACTGCCCATGGGTGGGGACCTCAGTCCCACTGTATCCATTGCTGGGCTCATGGGCTTGCGACTTCCAAACACCCCTCCCAGTCCAAGGTGTTTCCCCCTACATGTGTCATATACCGCCCCTGTATGCATCTTGTTCGTCTTGTCTGTCATCCTACCCAACCTATCCTCCCTGGTCATACCTACTTTCCTTCCCCAACATCCCACTCTCACCTAAACATAAAAGAAAAGAAGGGCAATCTCTTCCCACAAAAACCGCACACCCCATACGTAGCTGTCCATTTCGCACACGTCCACTGGACACATGTAAACATTTCTAATTGGCATCACAACATACTATTGTTGTCCTCACTCCTTTCTCAGGGTTGTGAGAGTCCAAATGTCCTGCCAAATTTATTGCATATGCACAGCCATTGCTGTACAAGAAATGGACGGCTACGGACCTTCCCTACACCCTTCCTGCACATCCCTAGCTATTTTCTCAACTGTCTTTCCCTCTTTGTGCCCCTTTTTTACCACTTTCCTGTCAACCACTTTCCTATCAACCCTTTTTTCTTTTCTTTTAAAGAAATTAGCGCGGGGGTAAGCGGGAGTAAGCACTTTTAAGCAGCAGTGAACAGGTTTCAGCCTGTTTGCACAGGGGTAAGCACTGCCTACACAGGTTAAGCAATCAAGAAGGTAACTGAGTGTAAGGAACCGTAATGAAAAGTAACCACTGCTTACCTCCGCGCACACCTGCTCACAACTGCTTAAAAGTGCCTTAATCACTCCGTATACAATAGTCTTGTTCTGCCTACCAACAAAATAAACGGCCTCTGCAAGGCTCGAAACCAGGACCCTGCACACCACAGCCAATGTGATTTACCACTAAGCCATGGCAGATTTACAGACTTCGAATGTTATCACAAGCATATCATCCAGCACAGTCATTCAACAGCATAGGAAATGTATTCCATCATGTAGATGTATGTGTGTGTGTTTATGTCCAGATAGATACATACATATATATATATATAGATATATCAAGAACATCCCATGTGACAACAAAGCATTAAAAAGGAATGAAAAGGGAAACACCAGCAACTCCTGTAGTATGTAGTGGTGTTGTCCTATGTAATATCAAGACTCCCTCAGACAGATGTGTTATTCATACACGCAAACATTTGTATATTGGCCAAATTCATTACTCTGTGCATTTTATTTACATTAACACACCAGTTCCTGTCCAGTCATTATGTGAGAACAGTACTCTTGCAAGGTACTGTGTGCGACATCATCATCATGAAAAATGTAAATGGGGTAACCATAGAGGGACCAGTAGTGTGTGTACAGTGGGGTCACCTGCATCACTTGTATCTGGAAACTTTAGGAGTCATGTGCATACCAGGATCATGTGCCTGAGAGACAGGGTGAGAACAACAGTAGTATGTTGTGATGCAAATTAAAAAGGTTACATGTCCAGTGGACACGTGTGTGAAATGGACAGCTATGTATGGGGCAAATATTGTTCTAGGAACAGATTGGCCTTTTGTTTTTGTAAGGTGAGAGTGGGATGTTGGGGAAGGAGAGTAGGTATGCTCGTGGAGGATAGGTTGGGTTGGATGACAGACAAGACAGCATACAGGGTCGGTATATGACACGTGGGGGGATATACCTTGGACAGGGAAGGGTGTTCAGCAGTCACAAGCCCATGAGCCCCCAGAGGGAAACAGTGGGATGGAGGTTCCCACCAATGGGCAGCCACCACTGCACCAAAACAGCCTCAAAGGTGGCTGTGCTGGGGGCTGTCTAGGATGTGCAGGCTCACCCTCTAAATGTGACACTCTGCCCTTGAGCTGGCGTATCTGGCCTCTAAACCCCTTATTGAGCCCCCTATGCACCACGTCCGAGACTTTACAACGGATGACAAGTTCCTGTCTGGAACTGCTCCCAGGGGGGACATGCCCCATCCTCAGTAGCGGTTCCACCAGAAGGTGGTGCATAGCCAACAGAAGGTGGAGGTCCAAGGCTGGGCCCCAGACGTGCTGGTGCCCAGTGCCATGGCCGGGGCCTCCAATCCCATACAGCCTATGGTGTTGCAGTTTTAACACAGATATGGCTTAGTAACAGTCAGCAGCATTCAGGATTACTTTTAACAGCATGCATAGATATGACCATCAACCCAACACAACAGATGGCGTACATTTGCAGAGAGAGCACAACACATGCATATATACTGCATGACATCTGTACAAAGTGTAGAAGACTTGTGACTGCAGCTAAGAACAGTGGCCCATTATTGGCATGTCACTGTGAGAACCTCAGACAATGACTGTCATACCACTGTTTCATGTGACATATGTCCAATCAGGAATGAGATGGCAGTAACCCTCATGTACTGACTGCAGTCCTCACACTATGCTTCTGCAGTTCACAGATGTGTGCTCAATGAGTAACACAAGAAACAAATGGTTCCACACACTGACCAGTCCACAGATGGCCTTCAAGTTGGGGGTTCAGTCACAAACAGAGCACTGTGT
>NC_056739.1:1073016766-1073026766 GCF_019279795.1 Protopterus annectens
CCAGACCATGTAAAGTCAAAGCTCCTAGATGCTTCCATGGAGAAACAAAGTTTGCTTGGCTCCCCTGCAACAAGTGCTAAAGGTGGAAGAAAAAGCAAAATCTGTCCAAACAGTCAGGATTTCTTACAGGTCAACCTCCGAGGTTTAGTAGAAATTGGCCTTGAAGACATGGTCCTTTCCAGACACCTCAGAGCACAGAGGGAGGCCAGAAATAGAGGCCCAAGAGGCAGAGGTCAATCCAGAGGTGCGTTAGGGGACGTCAGTGGCAGCCTAACAACCAGAAGTACTGCCACAGATCAGCTACTACCATTTCCACAGGACAGACACAATGACTTGGCTCTGATACGCCTACCAGGGAACAACTGGAAGCTTTTAACCCTTGGGAAAGCTAGCCTTATTTTCCGTAAACTGGCATTACATTACAGAGGGGAACCAAATGGATTTTACAGACAATCGACAAGGGCTACAGGTTTCACTTTACACTCTCTACCAAAAGAGGAATGCCAAACCTTCCACCAAACCAAAAACAAAGCGGCTCTAGAACAAATCAACCACTTACTAAGGATGAGAGCTATAGAAAAGGTACCCTATGGAACAAGGACAAAGGATTTTACTCCAGACTTTTCCTGGTACCAAGAAAAGAAAACCAATGGAGACCTATTCTCGTATGTCGCTCTGAACACATATCTCATTGTTCAAAATTCAAAATGCTGACCCTACAGCTTCTTTCATGCTGAGCAAGGAGTCTTGGCTGGTGACTCTAGATCTCAAGGAGGCATACCTGCGTCCCTATCCGACCAGATTACAGAAGATACCTCAGATTTCTTGCAGGATCAGAGCATTATCAATTCTCAGCATTGCCCTTTGGCTTATCTACTAAGCCCAGAGTATTCACGAAATGCCTGACATCAGTAATTGCTCATTGCAGGCTTCAGAATTCAGATTTATCCATACCTGGATGACTGCCTAATACAAGCGGACAACAAGACCAAATTAACACAAGATTTGGAGAAAGGTTCATACAACTACTGCAAGCCCTGGGATACACAGTCAACATGAAAAAGTGAAGGCTGGTACCATCCCAAGGATAACATTCTTGGGTGCAGAACTGGACACTTCAAATCAGATGGCATTTCTCACAGCAGAAAAGCAAAAGCAACTACCACTCTGTTTCAGGGCATTAACAACACAGAACCAGCTTACAGCAAGGAAAGTCCTGCAAGCCCTGGGTTGCATGGCATCCTGCATAATATTGATTCCCATGCCAGGCTGCATGAGGAAGTTGCAATGGTACCTAAGGAATATATGGTCTCAACACAAGCACAGCCTAGAAGCCCAGATTCCAATAATTCCATGCCTGAAGCAAGAATTCCTGTGGTGGGCTCAGGCCTGTCAGTTGAACAGAGGACTGCCTTTCCACAAGCCAGACCATCACCACGGCTGGGACCTAGGCTGGGGGGCACACATGGTGGACAAGTGCATACAAGTCCTATGGACCCAAGACCAGCTGAACCTACATAAATCAAAAGAGATGCTGGCAGTGAAACAGGCAATTCAGACCGTTTCTTCAACAGGGTCATTTGCTGATATTAGACCCAGGACAACACCACAGTTATGTGGTATATCAACAAACAAGGAGGAACACACTCCATACCCTCTATGCGGATGGCAATGGACCTGTGGAATGTAGCCCTGAACCTCAGCCATTTCAGCTCCAGGCCATCTTTGTGCCAGGAAAAGAAAATACTAGCAGACACCTTTAGCAGAACTACCACGGATGCCCAATGGATGCTGCATCCAGACATCTTCAAATCCATTACAAAAGAAATGGGGACTACCGAAATAGACCTGTTAGCATCCCCACACAACCACCAATTGAGGAAATTCTGCACAAGGGCATACCACCCACTTGCTTGGAAGGTGGACTCCCTCTCCTTCAGTTGGGAAAACCTGACAGCATATGCATTACCTCTTCCTTTGATGCACAAAGTGCTACTGAAGATCAAAGAAGATTGCCAAGGATCATCTGATAGCTCTGACTGGCCGAGGCAGCATTGGTACCGCTACTGAGAAGTATATCTGGACACCGCATGGCCTCTACCTCTAGTTCCTTTACTGCTAACACAGAACAACTTCAGATCCTACATCCAAACTTGAAAACACTGCAACTAGCTGCTTGGAATATTACATAAAACAAAATAGCAGATTTATCCCAGAGGGTTAAAGACATTATCCTGGAGGCTGCGACCCTCCACAAGGAAGACTTATTCAGCCAAATGGAAAAAGATACCTCATTTGGAGTGAAGCAAGGAGAAAATGTATCATTAGCAACATAGCTAACATCCTGGAATATTTAGCAGAACTTTTCACAATGGCTGATGAGTGTCGCCGAGAACTAACCCTACTTTTATGCCAAAGGTGGTCTCCAGGGTATCATTGAACCAAACAATCCACCTACCAACATTCTTCCCCAACCCACAGAACAGAGGCTACTACATACCTTGGATGTGCACAGGCAATTACGCTACTATCTGGACAGAACCAAGAACAATAGAAAGACTGACCAGCTTCTGGTAGCATATGCAACAGGAATGGAAGGAAAAGCAATTTCAAAACAGGCAATCTCAAAATGGATGGAATTGCATTAGATTTTGTTACTCTTTTCATGGAAAGACAACTCAGAAAACATCAGACCTCACTCCACAAGAGCTACAGCCACTACTACAGCTTTCTTCACGAGGGGTGGCTACCAAGACATTTTAGAGGCTGCTACTTGGAGCTCCGTGCGCCATTTGCCAAGCATTATAATCTACCTTTATACTCCAGATCCCGAACAGGTTTTGCAACTGCTGTTTTACAAGGGATCTTAACTACCATAATCATCTTAGTGCCTCCTCCCCAGTTTGGCTATGGTATTCCTACCCATATGTTGGGACTGCAGATGCATCCTTGAAGGACATAGTACAGTTTGTACCTACCATAAATGTAGATGTCCGAGAGGTAGCCATCTACAGTCAGATTACCACCCTCCTTCCCCTCTGTGGTACTCCTGGGGTATTTGCCCATCTTGTAGCTAGCTGGGGAATCTATTATGGTGTATTTGTTTGTATATGTATATACATGTTTATTTTGTTTGCTCTACTGTTTGGAATCATTTGCATTTATCCAAATTTAGCCTTCCTAGAGGGCACCTGGCATCTGGGGCAAGAAACACTGAGGAAAATGGGCGTCGGCTGATGCCTTATACCCAATTCACAGCAGCTATGGCGTGGTGAAGTCGACATCAGCGAGCCAGACCCAGACTTTGGAATCGGCCGACCGAAGGAGCTGCCTGAGGCAGGACAACCCATATGTTAGGACTGCAGATGCATACCTCGGACATCTACATTTATGGTAGGTACAAAACTGTACTTTTCTTCTAACAGATTTTTTCCAATTGGCTCAGTATCTGCATATATTAATAGTTGGTTCAAGACATTTTTCCTGCATACAGTAGCTATTTGCTCAGTTTGTTTTTTGTAATCTTTATAATATATCTTTACCATCTCAAAGTGCTTACTCCTCTCTGTACTCTTCTTTTCTAGACTCAACACCACTCTTAAGTATTCAACTCTTGGTACCACCTTTGTCATTCTTATAAGAAAAGCATGTCCGGGTCTGAACTGTCTGCAAACAGCTACAGTTAACTTTGAGTATGTGTCTACCTGTTTGAGCCAATATTCATTTTCCCCTGGAGAGCACTCTGCTTTGGCTGTAGCAGCCCACACACACACAGACACTCATCTTCCACTTTCTCTCTTATTCCCTTCTGTTAGCAGATAGTATCCATAATCTGATCAATATTGTGTGTTTGTTAATTTAAACTGAGACCACAGTAGCCTACTGATACAAAGGTTATCCTGTTTTCCACCTGAAAATGGTTAAGAAATGACTTACAGTTTCAGAGCAGTCCTTGGTCAATTGTGATTGTTTCTCAATCACTAACTTGTCTTCTTTGGCTCATTAGCAGCAGTACAAAGAACTGCCTTCTCACACCCTTGTTCTCCCTCCCCTTCCCTGTTTATTACCTTAAGACAATCCCAAAGTTAACAAATATTACCTGTGACAGGCACCATTTTTAAAACTACAATCACCCTTGTCACTATCATATGTTCATTCATTAATTAACTCTGTTACCTGATTGTTTCCAGCCCCTCATAAGAGCAACTAACAGGGTCTCTACCGGCAGCTCCCACCCTGCCCCTATTCCTCCGCCCCAGTGGTCCTACCTTTATTACACTCACAAACCCCTTCCATCTTTCCAGTAGCCAACCTGGCTAACCCAACACTACCTCCTCCATCTTCCCACTACTATCACACCTCCTCAACTAACATGTACAAGCATACCTTACCTATGCTCACTGCATGCACTCTCCTTGCATATCTTGCATCCTACCAAAGCTCTATCATTCCGCACTCAACCACTACCACTGTACTACTACTCACACCACCACTCATGTCTCACCCACACACTCAGCTCCCTCCACCAACTCAAGAACCATCCCTATGCACCCCCACATATTCTGCCAACTATATTACTCAAACATAAAGCATCCCTACAACTTAACATGGTAACCCTCCCCACCTATTACCCACAGAGCACAATCATAAAGTTTCCTTATAAACAAACACATTCAAAACTGAGAAAACTAATAACCTCATGCATATCAAAACTAGCCCTAAATTGGAGACATCCACCCCAACCCTGGCCCTACATCTCAAACCCAATCCTCATAATCAGACTAGAAACCACAACTTCTCCCATATTACAGCCAATAGAAAGACAAGTGACTTCATTCTACTAAGAATAAATATTATAAGTATATCCAACAAAGTCCATGAACTCCATGCCACCATGGACTTGTACTCCCCAGACATAGTCATCCTGACAGAAACCTGGCTAAAACCTCACATCACCAGTGAGGAAATATTCCTTACCGGTTATGGCATACTAAGAGTGAACCGGCTAAACAAGAAAGGAGGCGGTGTAGCTATAATATTTAAACAACATCTAAACATCCAGATCTTAAAATCATCAGCTCCACAAATAGGCAATGAAGAAATAATATATATCAACCTCAAAATAAACCAAAACATTAACACCTGCATCTTGTCAAGCCTGTACATAAGACACAGGTCCCGTACATACTAATCTACAAACATACCATTGTACAATATAACGCCATTGGGTAGTGTAATAATACATGTAAGGGACAGACCACTGCAGTGACTACGAATGTTGTGAAAACTACAAGGATGTATTAGTTGTTAATTGAAGTCTGTCTCTCTCTATCACCTACCATATGTGCAAACATAACCGTTTTACACAACTCATTTTGTATGTATACACTCCTACCCTTTGTTGGGACATATGTCCTATTGGTTTATAAATATTCAGATCTGTTTCTATGCATGTGCCATGTTAAAATAAACCCATGTTGGTGGACTGTTGCCATCAATGAAACCTGCATGTTGTTGTAATGGCCACTGTTTACCCATATATGTATGTGTTCTGCCTGCTCTGCAACTATGTTATATCTGGTACCCTGGGTAATGGGAATACCTAAGCATGCTGTTATAACTAATTGTGAATGCTGTTGACTATTACTAACCCATATCTGCCTTAAACATGCTACACCATAGCTCGTATGGGAAGGCCGATCCTAGTGGATCCACCTGTCCCACCTCAGCTGGACATGGCACCGGGCACCAGCACATCTGGGGCCCAGCCTGGGACCTCCTCGTCCGTTTGCCCTGCACCACCTTTGGGTGGAACTGCCGCAGGATGGGGCTCAGCCCCGGGAGCGGGAGCGGACAGAAACCTGTCACCTGTGGGTGCGGTCCGCCATGGTGCGTGGGAGCTCGACAGGAGATTCAAGACCACCTATTCCAGCGAGGGCCGAGAGCAACCTGAGGGTGAGCCTGCCCTCCTACACAGCCCCAGCACAGCCACCTTCTGGGCTGTGAAGGTGCAATGGTGACTGCCCATGGGTGGGACCTCAGTCCCACTGTATCCATTGCTGGGCTCATGGGCTTGCGACTTCCAAACACCCCTCCCAGTCCAAGGTGTTTCCCTACATGTGTCATATACCGCCCTGTATGCATCTTGTTCGTCTTGTCTGTCATCCTACCCAACCTATCCTCCCTGGTCATACCTACTTTCCTTCCCCAACATCCCACTCTCACCTAAACATAAAAGAAAAAAGGGCAATCTCTTCCCACAAAACCATGCCCCATACGTAGCTGTCCATTTCACACACGTCTGCTGAACACATGTAAACATTTCTAATTGGCATCACAACATACTATTGTTGTCCTCACTACTCTCTCAGGGTTGTGAGTGTCCAAATGTCCCGCCAAATTTATTGCATATGCACAGCCATTGCTGTAGATGAAATGGACGGCTACGGACCTTCCCTACACCCTTCCTGCATCCCTAGCTATTTTCTCAACTGTCTTTCCCTCTTTGTGCCCCTTTTTACCACTTTCCTGTCAACCACTTTCCTATCAACCCTTTTTCTTTTCTTTTAAAGAAATTAGCGCGGGGGTAAGCGGGAGTAAGCACTTTTAAGCAGCAGTGAACAGGTTTCAGCCTGTTTGCACAGGGGTAAGCACTGCCTACACAGGTTAAGCAATCAAGAAGGTAACTGAGTGTAAGGAACCGTAATGAAAAGTAACCACTGCTTACCTCGGCACACCTGCTCACAACTGCTTAAAAGTGCCTTAATCACTCCGTATACAATAGTCTTGTTCTGCCTACCAACAAAATAAACGGCCTCTGCAAGGCTCGAAACCAGGACCCTGCACACCACAGCCAATGTGATTTACCACTAAGCCATGGCAGATTTACAGACATCGAATGTTATCACAAGCATATCATCCAGCACAGTCATTCAACAGCATAGGAAATGTATTCCATCATGTAGATGTATGTGTGTGTGTTTATGTCCAGGTATAGATAGATACATATATATATATATAGATATATCAAGAACATTCCATGTGACAACAAAGCATTACAAAGGAATGAAAAGTGAAACACCAGCAACTCCTGTAGTATGTAGTGGTGTTGTCCTATGTAATATCAAGACTCCCTCAGACAGATGTGTTATTCATACACGCAAACATTTGTATATTGGCCAAATTCATTACTCTGTGCATTTTATTTACATTAACACACCAGTTCCTGTCCAGTCATTATGTGAGAACAGTACTCTTGCAAGGTACTGTGTGCGACATCATCATCATGAAAAATGTAAATGGGGTAACCATAGAGGGACCAGTAGTGTGTGTGTACAGTGGGGTCACCTGCATCACTTGTATCTGGAAACTTTAGGAGTCATGTGCATACCAGGATCATGTGCCTGAGAGACAGGGTGAGAACAACAGTAGTATGTTGTGATGCAAATTAAAAAGGTTACATGTCCAGTGGACACGTGTGTGAAATGGACAGCTATGTATGGGGCAAATATTGTTCTAGGAACAGATTGGCCTTTTGTTTTTGTAAGGTGAGAGTGGGATGTTGGGGAAGGAGAGTAGGTATGCTCGTGGAGGATAGGTTGGGTTGGATGACAGACAAGACAGCATACAGGGTCGGTATATGACACGTGGGGGGATATACCTTGGACAGGGAAGGGTGTTCAGCAGTCACAAGCCCATGAGCCCCCAGAGGGAAACAGTGGGATGGAGGTTCCCACCAATGGGCAGCCACCACTGCACCAAAACAGCCTCAAAGGTGGCTGTGCTGGGGGCTGTCTAGGATGTGCAGGCTCACCCTCTAAATGTGACACTCTGCCCTTGAGCTGGCGTATCTGGCCTCTAAACCCCTTATTGAGCCCCCTATGCACCACGTCCGAGACTTTACAACGGATGACAAGTTCCTGTCTGGAACTGCTCCCAGGGGGGACATGCCCCATCCTCAGTAGCGGTTCCACCAGAAGGTGGTGCATAGCCAACAGAAGGTGGAGGTCCAAGGCTGGGCCCCAGGCGTGCTGGTGCCCAGTGCCATGGCCGGGGCCTCCAATCCCATACAGCCTATGGTGTTGCAGTTTTAACACAGATATGGCTTAGTAACAGTCAGCAGCATTCAGGATTACTTTTAACAGCATGCATAGATATGACCATCAACCCAACACAACAGATGGCGTACATTTGCAGAGAGAGCACAACACATGCATATATACTGCATGACATCTGTACAAAGTGTAGAAGACTTGTGACTGCAGCTAAGAACAGTGGCCCATTATTGGCATGTCACTGTGAGAACCTCAGACAATGACTGTCATACCACTGTTTCATGTGACATATGTCCAATCAGGAATGAGATGGCAGTAACCCTCATGTACTGACTGCAGTCCTCACACTATGCTTCTGCAGTTCACAGATGTGTGCTCAATGAGTAACACAAGAAACAAATGGTTCCACACACTGACCAGTCCACAGATGGCCTTCAAGTTGGGGGTTCAGTCACAAACAGAGCACTGTGTTGTCAGTTTTAAAACATGCAGACTAGTCATTACCACACACAACTTGTTAAACTGGCAGTAGTCTCAATGAAGCATAGCTACACTTCCATGCTGTAGTCATGTCTGGCACATCACCCTCCTTTCTTTAGGCTATTTTCCACTGTGGATGTTGTTTGAGGAATATCCAGATATCATCTGTGATGCTGTTTACCAAACACCAGATCCAGGTTCCACTCACAGCGACTGTCATGGGCAAACACCAACATGATGTTCCTATATATTGTACTGTGTTTCCATGTGATTGGCTATGGGAACATCACCACAGCTGTTCCACATGCAATCAGCTACAGGAGGACTGCAATAGGTGCAGAGGCCATCACCTGATTATGACCATCACTTACAAAACACAAGCTGCTGCTGAGCAGGTGTACAACTACACATCCACCAGAGAGTGTGTAGAAGGGACAGACAGAGGCAAAGTACATCAGAGAAGGGCTTGGAGACTAAAACCCAAGCATCGTCTGTCACACACCTGCCAGTACAGGGGTTCAAACCCCTGACTGACTATCCATTACTATTACAAGTGCATGCAGTTACTCTATAAGCCACATAGCTGACATGTTGATGTGCTGTAAGAACATATATGTGAGCTGGTGAGTGACATCTGCAACAGAGATATAGTAGACATACATTAGGTGTAGCACACATGGCTGTCCACATGAGCAGATGTCATTGTCAACACAACTACACTCTCTAAGGGACTCAGACACATTGGGCAGGCTCACAAGTACACTTCCTAACTACTTAGTTTGCCACACTGCAGTAATGCAAAGGTACTACATGCACCACAGGAGATATCCTGAGGTTCTATGGGCTAGGGCATGTGAGCGTGTCTGACAGTCGGTATGCCAATGGGAGTTATACTGGGTGTGACTGTGGTTGGGAGCATCATACTCACATGCAGACACAGAGTGCCAGTACTGACATGTATTTGTGCGTTGTTTCATGGGTGTGTAGTGGTGCAAGATGGCTGTACAAGGCTGGGTGAGGGTAATCCTTGGCATCACGCCACCTGACAGTGTTGTGCAGTGTGGTTCAGGGGTGTAGTGTCTGCAATGTCCCACACAGATGGGTATTGTATGAACTGTCCTGTCATCCTGGTTACCATTGTATATGGCCATTGCTTTGCAATGCATGCCATGTCTGTGTTTGATAGTCCTTGGCGTGGACATTGTCTGGGTTGTGCATGCCCCACAGTATTGTACAGTGACATGTACAGGTGTACCTGGTTTGGCTGGCACATGTGTACACAGACTATCATCAGATATGTCAATACTGGCCTGGTTTGGCAGGACCTGCTAATAGATAGCAGGTTGACCCTGCAACCTGCATTGATAGCATGATACAGGTATTCCCTGGTGTCAGTGGCATCTGTCCATACAGGGCATGTGTGTAAGGCATTGTGTGCCCTTTGTGGATCACATTTGATGGCGCCA